>NC_056742.1:360899441-361079441 GCF_019279795.1 Protopterus annectens
ATATAGTAAGAGAGGAAAATGTGTAGCACATTCTTTGCTCATAAAGTAAAGGAGGAAAATGAGTAGCTCATCATATGCTCATATAATAAGGGAGGAAAATGTGTAGCACATCATATGTTTATAAAGTAAGGGAGAAAAATTTGTAGCACATCATATGTTCATAAAGTATGGAAGGAAATTCTATTTTCATAAAGCAAAGGAGGAAAATGTGTAGCACATCATATGTTCATAAAGTAAAGGAGGAAAATGTGTGGCACATCATATGTCATATAGCAAGGGAGGAAAATGTGTAGCACATCTTATGTTCATAAAGTAAGGGAGGAAAATATGTAGCACATTATATGTTCATAAATTAAGGGAGGAAAATGTGTAGCAAATCACATGTTCATAAAGTTGAGGAAAATGTGTAGCACATCATATGTTCATATAGTAAGAGAGGAAAATGTGTAGCACATCATATGTTGATAACGTAAGGTAGGAAAATGTGTAGCACACCATATGTTCATATAGTAAGGGAGGAAAATGTGTAGCACATCATATGTTCATAACGTAAGGTAAGAAAATGTGTAGCACATCATATGTTCATATAGTAAGAGAGGAAAATGTGTAGCACATCCTATGTTCATATAGTAAGGAAAGAAAATGTGCAGCACACCCTATGTTCATATCGTAAGGGAGGAAAATGTGTAGCACATCCTATGTTCATATAGTAAAGGAGGAAAATGTGTAACACATCATATGTTCATAAAGTAAAGGAGGAAAATGTGTAGCACATCATATGTTCATAAAGTAAGGGAGGAAATTGTATAGCACATCATATGTTCATAAAGTAAAGGAGGAAAATGTGTAGCACATCATATGTTCATAAAGTAAAAGAGGAAAGTGTGTAACACATCATATGTTCATAAAGTAAGGGAGGAAAATGTGTAGCACATCATATGTTCATAAACTAAAGGAGGAAAATGTGTAGCACATCATATGTTCATGTAGTAAGGGAGGAAAATCTGTAGCACATCATATGTTCATACGGTAAGGGAGGAAAATGTTTAGCACATCATATGTTCATAAAGTAAGGGGGAAATGAGTATCACATCATATGTTCATATAATAAAGGAGGAAAATGTGTAGCACATCACATGTTCATATAGTAAGGGTGGAAAATGTGTAGCATATCATATGTTCATATAGTAACGTAGGAAGATGTGTAGCACATCATATGTTCATATGCTAAGAGAGGAAAATGTGTATCACATTATGTGTTCATTAAGTAAGGGAGGAAAATGTGTAGCACATCTTATGTTCATATAGTAAGAGAGGAAAATGTGTAGCACATCATATGTTCATAAAGTTAAGGAGGAAAATGTGTAGAACATCATATGTTCATAAAGTAATAGAGGAAAGTGTGTAGCACATCATATGTTCATATAGTAAAAGAAGAAAATGTGTAGCACATCAAATGTTCATAACGTAATGGAGGAAAATTAGTAGCACATCCTATGTTCATATAGTAAGGGAGGAAAATTTGTATTACATCCTTTGTTCATATAGTAAGGGAGGAAAATGTGTAGCACAAGCTATGTGCATATAGTATGTCAGGAAAATGTGTAGCACATCATATATTCATATAGTAAGGGAGGAAAATGTGTAGCACATCATACGTTCATAAAGTAAAGGAGGAAAATGTGTAGCACATCATATGTTCATATAGTATGGGGGGAAAATATGTAGCACGTCATATGTTCATATTGTAAGAGAGGAAATGTGTAGCCCATTATTTGTTCACATAGTAAGGGAGGAAAATGTGTAGCAGATCATATGTTCATATAGTAATGGAGGAAATTGTGTAGCACATCATATTTTCATAAATAAGGGAGGAAAATGTGTAGCACATCATATGATCATATAGTAAAAGGGGAAAATGTGTAGCACATCATATGCTCATATAGTAAGGGAGGAAAATGTGTAGCACATCCTATGCTTATAAAGTAAAGGAGGAAAGTGTGTTGCACTTCATATGTTAATAAAGTAAAAGAGGAAAATGTGTAGCTCATTGTATGTTGATATAGTAATGAAGGAAAATTTGTAGCACATCATATGCTCATACAGTAAGGGAGGAAAATGTGTAGCACATCGTATGTTCATATAGTAAGGGAGGAAAATGTGTAGCACATTGTATGTTCATATAGTAATGAAGGAAAATTTGTAGCACATCATATGATTATAAAGTAAAGGAGAAAAATGTGTTGCACATAATATGTTCATAAAGTAAAGAAGGAAAATGTGTAGCACATCATATGTTCATATAGTAATGAAGGAAAATTTGTAGCACATCATATGTTCATAAAGTAAGAGAGGAAAATGTGTAGCACATCATATGTTCATAGAGTAAGGGAGGAAAATGTGTAGCACATCATATGTTCATACAGTAAGGGAGGAAAATGTGTAGCACATCATATGTTCATAAACTAAAGGAGGAAAATGTGTAGCAAATCATATGTTCATAAAGTAATGGAGGAAAATGTGTAGCACATCATAAGTTCATAAAGCAGGGGGGTAAATGTGTAGCACATCATATGTTCATAAAGTAAGGGAAGAAAATGTGTAGCACATCATATGTTCATATAGTAACAGAGGAAAATGTGTAGCACATCTTATGTTCATATGGTAAGGGAGGAATATTTGTAACACATCATATGTTCATATAGTAAGGGAGGAAAATGTTTAGCACATCCTATTTTTATAAAGTAAAGGAGGAAAATGTGTAGCACATGATATGTTCATATAGTAAGGGAGGAAAATGTGTAGCACATCCTATGTTCATATAGTGGGGGAGGAAAATGTGTAGCACAGTATATGTTCATTAAGTAAGGGAGGAAAATGTGTAGCAAGTCCTATGTTCATATAGTAAGGGATGAAAATGTGTAGCACATCATATGTTCATAAAGTAAAGGAGGAAAATATGTAGCACATCATATGTTCATATAGTAAGGGTGGAAAATGTGTAGCACTTCATATGTTCATACACTAAAGGAATATTTGTAACACATCATATGTTCATATAGTAAGGGAGGAAAATGTTTAGCACATCCTATTTTCATAACGTAAAGGAGGAAAATGTGTAGCACATCATATGTTCAAATAGTAAGGGAGGAAAATGTGTAGCACATCCTATGTTCATAAAGTAAAGGAGGAAAATGTGTAGTACATGATATGTTCATATAGTAAGGGAGGAAAATGTTTAGTACATCCTATGTTCATATAGTAGGGGAGGAAAATGTGTAGCACATCATATGTTCATAAACTAAAGGAGGAAAATGTGTAGCACATCCTATGTTCATACAGTAAGAGTAGAAAATGAGTGGAAAATGTGTATCACGTCATATGTTCATATAGTAAGAGAGGAAAATGTGTAGCACATTATATGTTCATTAAGTAAAAGAGGAAAATGTGTAGCACATCATATGTTCATATAGTAAGGGAGGAAAATGTGTAGCACATCCTATGTTCATATAGTAAGGGAGGAAAATGTGTAGCACATCCTGTGTTCATATAGTAAGGGAGGAAAATGTGTAGCACATCACATGTTCATATACTAGGGGAGGAAAATGTGTAGCACATTATATGTTCATTAAGTAAAAGAGGAAAATGTGTAGCACATCATATGTTCATATAGAAAGGCAGAAAAATGTGTAGCACATCCTATGTTCATATAGTAAGGGAGGAAAACGTGTAGCACATCATATGTTTATACTTTAAGGGAGGAAAATGTGTAGCACATCATATGTTCATATAGTAAGGGAGGAAAATGTGTAGCACATCATATGTTAATAAAGTAAAGGAGGAAAATTTGTAGCACATCTTGTGTTCATATAGTAAGGGTGGAAATGTGTACCACATCATATGTTCATATAGTAAGGGAGGAAAATGTGAAGCACATCATATGTTCAGAGAGTAAAAGAGGAAAATGTGTAGCACATCATATGTTCATATAGTAAGAGTAGAAAATGTGTAGCACGTCATATGTTTATATAGTAAGGGAGGAAAATGTGTAGCACATTATATGTTCATATAGTAAGGGAGGAAAATGTGTACCACATCCTATGTTCATATAGTAAGACAGGAAAATGTGTAGCACATCATATGTTCATACAGTAAGGGAGGACAATGTCTAGCACATCATATGTTCACAGAGTAAGGGAGGAAAATGTGTAGCACATCATATGTTCATAAAGTAAAGGAGGAAAATGTGTAGCACATCCTATGTTCATATAGTAAGGGAGGAAAATGTGTAGCACATCCTATGTTCATATAGTAAGGGAGGAAAATGTGTAGCACATCCTATGTTCATATAGTAAGGGAGGAAAATGTGTAGCACATCCTATGTTCATATAGTAAGGGAGGAAAATGTGTAGCACATCCTATGTTCATAAAGTAAAGGAGGAAAATGTGTAGCACATCACATGTTCATATACTAGGGGAGGAAAATGTGTAGCACATTATATGTTCATTAAGGAAGGGAGGAAAATGTGTAGCACATCATATGTTCATATAGTAAGGCAGGAAAATGTGTAGCACATCCTATGTTCATATAGTAAGGGAGGAAAATGTGTAGCACATCATATGTTCATATTATAAGGGAGGAAAATGTGTAGCACATCATATGTTCATAAAGTAAAGGAGGAAAATATGTAGCACATCATATGTTCATTAAGTAAAGGAGGAAAATGTCTAGCACATCATATGTTCATATAGTAAGGGAGGAAAATGTCTATCACGTCATATGTTCATATAGTAAGGCAGGAAAATGTGAAGCACATCTTTTGTTCATATAGTAAGGGAGGAAAATGTGTAGCACATCATATGTTCATAAAGTAAAGGAGGAAAATATGTAGCACATCTTATGATCATATAGTAAGGGGGGAAAATGTGTAGCACATCATATGTTCATATAGTAAGGGAGGAAAATGTGCAGCACATCATATGTTCATAAAGTAAAGGTGGAAAATATGTAGCACATCATATGTTCATTAAGTAAAGGAGGAAAATGTCTAGCACATCATATGTTCATATAGTAAGGGAGGAAAATGTCTATCACGTCATATGTTCATATAGTAAGGCAGGAAAATGTGAAGCACATCTTTTGTTCATATAGTAAGGGAGGAAAATGTGTAGCACATCATATGTTCATAAAGTAAAGTAGGAAAATATGCAGCACATCATATGTTCATATAGTAAGGGTGGAAAATGTGTAGCACATCATATGTTCATACACTAAAGGAATATTTGTAACACATCATATGTTCATAAAGTAAAAGAGGAAAACGTGTAGCACATCATATGTTCATATAGTAAGGGAGGAAAATGTTTAGCACATCCTATTTTCTTAAAGTAAAGGAGGAAAATGTGTATCACATGATATGTTCATATAGTAAGGGAGGAAAATGTGTAGCACATCCTATGTTCATAAAGTAAAGGAGGAAAATGTGTAGCACATCATATGTTCATATAGCAAGGGAGGAAAATGTTTAGCACATCATATGTTCATATAGTAGGGGAGGAAAATGTCTAGCACATTATATGTTCATATAGTAAGAGAGGAAAATGTGTAGCACATCATATGTTCATAAAGTAAAAGAGGAAAATGTGTAGCACATCCTATGTTCATATAGTAAGACAGGAAAATGTGTAGCACATCATATGTTCATAGAGTAAGGGAGGACAATGTGTAGCACATCATATGTTCACAGAGTAAGGTAGGAATATATGTAGCACATCATATGTTCATCAAGTAAAGGAGGAAAATGTGTAGCACATCATATGTTCATAAAGTAAAGGAGGAAAGTGTGTAACACATCATATGTTCATATAGTAACGGAGGAAAATGTGTAGCACATCATATGTTCATATAGTAAGGGAGGAGAATGTGTAGCACATCATATGTTCATATAGTAAGGGAGGAAAATGTGTAGCACATCCTATGTTCATTAAGTAAAGGAGGAAAATGTTTAGCACATCATATGTTCATAAAGTAAGAGAAGAAAATGTGTAGCACATCAAATGTTCATAAACTAAAGGAGGAATATGTGTGGCAAGTGATATGTTCATAAAGTAAGGGAGGGAAATGTGTAGCACATCATATGTTCATAAAGTGGGGGGGATGTGTAGTACATCATATTTTCATACAGTAAGGGTGGAAAATGTGTAGCACATCATATGTTCATAAAGTAAGAGGGAAAATGGCATAGTGGTAAATCACTGTGGCTATGGTGTGCAAGGTCCTGGGTTTGAGACTTACAAGGGTTGATTATTTAGTATGAACCTATAACCTCGAAAAAGGGCATAGCAAAATAAATTTAAAATGGGTGGTGAAAGCCAAACACATTCTGGCTAGGCTTATAAATGCCCTAGGGCAGATAGCCTAGTATGAACCTATGAACCTATAAATGTGTAGCACATCATATGTTCATAAAGTAAGGGAGGAAAATGTGTAGCACATTATATGTTCATTAAGTAAGGGAGGAAAATGTGTAGCACATTATATGTTCATTAAGTAAAAGAGAAAAATGTGTAGCACATCATATGTTCATATAGTAAGAGTGGAAAATGTGTAGCATGTCATATGTTCATATAGTAAGGGAGGAAAATGTGTAGCATGTCATATGTTCATATAGTAAGGGAGGAAAATGTGTAGCACATTATATGTTCATATAGTAAGGGAGGAAAATGTGTAGCACATCCTATTTTCATATAGTAAGACAGAAAAATGTGTAGCACATCCTATGTTCATAAAGTAAGGGCGGAATATGTGTAGCACATCATATGTTCATAAAGTAAAGCAGGAAATGTGTAGCACATCGTATGTTCATAAAGTAAGAGAGGAAAATGTGTAGCACATCATATGTTCATATAGTAACAGAGGAAAATGTGTAGCACATCTTATGGTCATATGGTAAGGGAGTAATATTCGTAACACATCATATGTTCATATAGTAAGGGAGGAAAATGTTTAGTGCATCCTATTTTCATAAATTAAAGGAGGAAAATGTGTAGCACATCATATGTTCATATAGCAATGGAGGAAAGTGCAGCACGTCTTACGTTCATTAAGTAAAAAAATGTGTTTCACATCCTATGTTCATAAAGTAAAGCAGGAAAATGTGTAGCAAATCATATGTTCATAAAGTAAGGGAGGAAAATGTGTAGCACATCATATGTTCATAAAGTAAAGCAGGAAATGTGTAGCACATCGTATGTTCATAAAGTAAGGGAGGAAAATGTGTAGCATGTCATATGTTCATATAGTAAGGGAGGAAAATGTGTAGTAAATCATACATTCATAAAGTTGTTGTTTTTCTTCTTTTGGCTTTCCCTGGTTTGGGGTCACCACAGCAGAACTCCGGTCTGCTAATGATTGGCAGTTGTTTTTTACAGTGCCTAGGTACCAGCCCGGTGCCCAACCTTCAAAGAAGGCATGCCCATTCCTGCATGTCTTTTGAATGCCACTCGACCTTGGGAAGGACATGCAGACTCCACACAGAAGGCACCCCAGCTGAGAATCGAATGGGAGAGCCTCTTGCTGTGAGGCGACAATGCTACCACTGCACCAGGGGAGGAAAATGTGTAGCACATCATATGTTCATAAAGTAAGGAAGGAAAATGTATAGCACATAATATGTTCATGATCATTTTTAAACATTCACATAGTCAAGAGCTGTGCAACCCACCTTCTGATCCAAAACAACAAAAAATATTTCTCCATATGCACCTGCTAACACTGTTTAGGATAGCCTGTAGTCTCGGATGAATATCTTCCATCATGATTTCCTCCTGTAAACATTAACAGCTGTTAAATTGAAGATATGATGCCCAAAAAAGCACTTATGTCACCCCTCCATGAGATTTTGTGTCAGTGGCAAATGCTATTAATTAAGTTCGTATACACTCCAATAAGAGGGGAGAGGGTGTATAGGGCTAGAGGAGTGCATAAAGCCTCCTGAGATGTCACACTCTGCACCTTGTCATAAAGGTAGTGCTTCTCAAAATATCTAAGTAACTGCCTTGTGTCTACAAGAAAAAGTGGCTTAAACTTGTCATATGCATTGACAATCTCTGTACGTTCAAGAAAGCAGAGGGTGGCCAACTTTTTGCTGATGCATTAAAAATCCACTCTTGCTTTGTACAAAAGCAATTGCCCATTATTCTGCACATTTCACCATATAATTTGCATGAAGTGAAAATATCAAACATTAGGAACAGCTTTAGGCACATTTTGTCTAGTGCTTCTTAAAGAACGTAACTGCTAAAATAGAATAGCAGGAAAGCAGCCCTCTGCAGTACACAGTTTAAAACAAAACTGACATGTCATTAATACAAATGCAATATATATATATATGTGTGTGCGTTAACGTGTCCAACAGTCTGTAAAGTCAACACACTTTTACTGACAAAACAGATCATTAACAGGTATGCAAGACTGCAGAATCATCAGGGTAGTGTGAAATATTTATGATTAACAGGAGGTGTGGGGGTGCAGAGGGGTATGCCCTTTTCAAAAAAAGACTGTCATCATTTCATGCTCTGAGGCTGTGCCTCAGGCCACGAGTGATAAGTATTTTTTGATGATTTTATTTTTTTCAGTTTGTAATGTTGACATTTACTTGTCTAGATTATTTTATCTATCTGTTTTATCTATCTATCTATCTATCTATCTATCTATACACACACACACGTTAACATTTAACTGTTTAGGTATGCACATATACAGCATATATAAATATATATGTGCAAACATATATATACATAATATATATATATATATATATATATATATATATATATATATATTGAAAGAGATACAGATATATACAGATATATACATACATACATAGAGAGTAACACACACACACACACACACACACACACACACACACACACACACACACACACACATATGCACACACACACACACACACACACCATAATCCTAAGAATTTGTTTGTTAACAATGCATAGATTGCAATTAAGACTCTTTAAAAGGAAGTAGCCTAGAGGGCTAGATTCAGAAAGTCAGCTGCTCACCTCACCTGAGAAGTAGAAAAGAGGAGGATTTTGAATAGAGCCCAGGAAATACAGCAATAATTTTATAATAAGCATGCCCACCTTATAGAATTTAACCCAGTACAGCAACGTTAGTGCTTGCGCACTCCACGGAAAATACATTTCTAGCCAAGTGCTATACGCCATTTGACGTAAATACAGCATAAGGGTAAGGGGTAAGGAAAGAGCTAGGAAGAGGAAATCTGTTATTAATGCACTGAAGCCATCAAAAGAACTAGAAAATTCTACATTGGATTCTTGAAACAAAAGTTAAAATAGGATAGATCAGGGATTTTCTGCTTAAAGCACAGCTGGAGGAATCCCTGTCAAAAATACAAAAGCTAGAAGTAATAAAATATCTCTTAGGCAATAAAAGAGTGTTTTCTGAAATGTTTTCCAAAACTAAACAGATAAAACATAATACAAAACCACCCGTAAGGAAAGTTATATTGATACCATACAGAGTGCTAGAGACAAAAAACAGTTAATAAGAGAAAGTTTAAATGATGCTAAAGCAGAAAAATTACAAAGTGACTGGAGCAGCCCAATAATGTTAGTTCTTAAACTGGATTAACACATTACATTTTGTAATGGCTTTAGGAAACTGAATGGCATCTCAAAGTTTGATAGCTATCCTATGAGGAACTGATGAGATAACACAGAACCAAGGTGAGGCCAGATACTTGACAATACTAAGCCTAGTAAAGAGATAGTGACAGATTCCACTTACCCCCTCTGGCAAAAAAAAAAAAAAAACAGTCTTTGCAAGCTCTGATAGCCTACTTTAGCCTATATGGAGGCTCAGCCACCTCTGATTCTTTGAGCCAATGTGTGCTTTTATAAGATGTGTACTATCTGTGGCATTTGGGGTACATATTTGGCTGGGCTGCATATATACATAGCTACTAATGATCCCGTCATGTGGGTACCTGTTGTGTTTAGAACAATCTGCTGATTCCACACAGACACACACACACACACACACACAAACACACACACACACACACACACACACACACACACACAAACACATACCTTGTAGACAGCTGTGTTGTCACAGTACACAACACTGCGTGCAGTTAGAATACCACAATACACAATGTCACAGTACCACAGTACACAACACTGCGTGCTGTCACAGTACCACAGTACACAATGCTGTGTGCTGTCACAGTACCACAGTACTGAATTGCCAAAAGCGAAAAGCCACCAACCAGATTAGATATAAATTTATTATAAACAACGAACTTTAGACGTACAAACTTTAAAAAGTAACGATCAAACTGCTTCGAACATACAAACTTTAAAAATAACGATCAAGATAAGCGCTTTCGTTTAAAAAGTTTTAAACTTCATCAGACAGTCGGTTTAATTGCATCACTTCCTTTTATAACTTTCTTTTTTCAAAAAATCCCGCTCACATGACTCATGCAATACGCACATGCCTATTGATACTAAACTGACTGTTGGAAAATATTTTAACTTTCCTTAATGATCATATGGTTGCAGATTCACATCTTGCGTGAATACCAGAGTTTATACTTATACAAGAATTTACTAATATATGGAACAACTGATTACAAACTTATGGAATTAAAAGTTCTTAAATTAATGTACTAGCTATAATATTAAATATTATAAAATATTCAACAGTATTAATGGAAAAATATTATAATATAACCTTTCAACTTAATTTAAATAAAATTTAAAATTAGTTAAAAATAATCTTAATTAAATTAGCTTAAGAATGGTATCAGCCTATCTGAGAATATAAAGATCAAGTAGAATAAACAAACATATATATGTGTATATTAACAACATTATTAAATTACTTAATAAATTATATATTAGTAAAAATTAAACAATAAATATTAATAAAATTTTTTCTTTATTTATTATGCACATTAAAAAACATTTTCATAATTTCCATTTATATTCATGCACATCTGAAAAAAAATCTTATTAAATAAATATATATTAATCAATATTAATAAAACTATTTTTACAAAAGTTATAAAAAATTGTTTATAAAAAATCAGTTTATGTCCAATATCTTTTATTATTTAAAATTAAATATCAAATATATAAATTGATTCTTAAATAAGTTTATTTTTAAATATATAAATTATGTAAAAAAGATATCCACAATTAATACTCAAAATACATTATTTAATCCTTAATTTTCTTTCTGTTTAATGCCATCAATTTTAATATTGGTTTTATTGTACTTCTTTCATTTATACCTGGTCATGTATCCACTTGTAATTTAATTTGCCATTGCAATTCTTTTTGTTCAAGTATTAAACCCCAAGGTGTTCTATCTTTTATCTCTACATGGTCTATAACTGTAAAATAAAACTGATGGCTATTATACTTGTTAATGTGTTTTGCTAAAGCGTTATTCGGTTTATTTTTTTTAATGGCGTATTCGTGTTTGTAAATTCTTTGAGACAAAGCTCTCTTTGTCTTACCTACATAAAATAACGAACACAAATCACATATAGCTAAATAAACTACAGCTTTTGTTCTACAGTTATATTTATTTTTTAAAAAATATTTTTTATTTCTTAAGTGAAAAAATTGTCCTACTTTAATTTTATGGCACCAGTTACAAGTACCACACTTTTTCATTCCGATAATTGCTTTATTATTTTTTTGTATTTTGAGTATTTGATTTTAGTAACTCTTTAAAACTTTTCCCTTTTCTATACACTATTTTAGGGGAATTATCAATATATTTCTTACACTGAGAATCATTCATTAATATTGCCCAACTATTCTTAAATATTTCCCTTAATATTTGATGTTCCTGCGAAAAAGTAATGATCAATGCTTTTGTAAATTGATTTTCATTTTCATCTTGGAACCTTAAATTACTATTAGCTGTAGAATTTATTATAGTCTCCTCCTTAAAAATACCTGTCATATTTTGGTCTCCATTACTTATGGTATTAATATTAATATTTTGCCCATGTAAAATTGGCACAAAGTGACCTTTTAATCTTTTTTGTGTTACTTCTCTAATTAACTTATCTATTAACACTGATGGGTAATTTGTATTAATAAACATACTGCATAAGAAATTACATTCTATTTGAAATTCCCCAAAATTAGTAATCATTCAGGCAGCTCTTACCAAATGACCTTTTATAACTGATTTTTTCTGGTGTTCTGGATGTGCACTACTATAATGGAGGAAACTATTAGAATATGATTCTTTTCTGTGAATTAATGAAATATAAGTTTCATTTTCATAATCTTTAATTAGATTAATATCTAAATAATTAATACTATTATCAGTTATATTCCATGTAAATTTAAAAAAATGAAGTAGTTTGATTAATATAAGTTAAAAATTCATTCAAAATATCTTTATTACTATTCCAAATAAGGCTGATATCATCTTGAAAGTGGTGATAAGATTTAATAAATACATAATAATTACTATTAAAAATAATTTTTTTCTCCCAGAACGCCATTACTAAATTAGCATAAGTACCTCCACACGCTGAACCCATTGCAATACCTTTTTCTGTATATATTTTTTATCAAATGTAAT
This sequence comes from Protopterus annectens, assembly GCF_019279795.1. Taxonomy (NCBI): domain Eukaryota; kingdom Metazoa; phylum Chordata; order Ceratodontiformes; family Protopteridae; genus Protopterus; species Protopterus annectens. The sequence continues at coordinate 360,912,097 of NC_056742.1, forward strand.
ATAATTATTTAAAATTAATTCTAAAAGTTCAATAATCAGTTTAATTTATTCCTGATTAATAGAATATTGGATTAATATTTCATTGACCCATTCAAGGCCTATATTCTGGGGGATCACCATGTAGAGGTCACACACATCTATGGTTACTAAAATATCTTGTTTAATATATTTAATATCATTCATGTGCTCTAAAAATGTCTATGAGTCTTTGCAAATATATTTTTCTTTTTAACAATCTTTTTTAGCTCATAGTCAACATATTTAGCACATGCTGAGGTAATAGAGTCTCTTCCATCTACGAATGGGCGCATGGGAAGATCAAGTAAATTTTTATGAATTTTTGGATTTCCAAAAAAAATAGAAATTCTGGGTGATATAATATTCAAATAATTATATAAATCTATATCAACTCGCCTTTCTAAAACATATCATTTATTTGTGTGTATATTTTCTTATATGCCAAATTTAATTCATTTAATGATACTTGTTCATATGTATCGGTTTGTAAAATTACTTCCAATTTCTGATTATACATTTCATTACTCATAATGACAGCACCCCCTCCTTTATCTGGCTTCATAATTCTAACTTTTTCTTTTTGTAAAGCCTTTAAAATATTTTGTTTGTTTATACTTAAATTTGAGGGGTAATCTATCACTCTATTCCATCTATCAAAATTCTTTAACTGGTATTCACACATTTTTTCATACAGTAATAACTTAGGATGTAGAGGCGGGTTAAAAGTACTACTAATATTAAACTTACGTGCCTCACTATAAATAGTATCATGATACATCAAGGAAAAATTAATTTTCCTTAAAAATAATTTCATATCTATCATAACTGATGTAAAATCAAATGGTTTAGATGGAAAAAAAGTGGAGCCTTTAGATAACAAATTAGCTACATCTTGATTCACTTCTATGGTAGAAAAATTAAAATCTTTAAAGTCTCCAACATTATTGACAATAACGTGCTTCAATGCATTATCAGTAGATCCATACTGACATGTTTGCAAGTCTAAATGGTTGATGCCACCATGTAAATCCACCAAAGAATTATTGTCTATGTTCTCCATTATTTGTTCTTGGGCCTGGCCCCTTGAAACCCCACTGCTTGATGACTTGGATAGGGGGTTTTGTTTTTAAGTCTTTCTGAATGCCTTAATTCTGGATATTCTTTGTTATAAGCCAAGTCATTATGTTGTTTCATATCGCTATGGTCATGTACTGCAATATTTGTTCTGTTAATATAGAGATATTAATCAGTATGCTAATGGATTAGCATATCCTAGGCCACCAGGTGGTCAAAATAGAAGAAATAAAATATATGCTCATAACAATAATAACAGACTATTATCATCTCTCCAGACACTCATACTAAATTGCTAGGATTGACTGTTGACAACAACCTCAAGTTTGATCTTCATATAAATCAAACTATTAAAAACATTCACAGAAAACTGGGCAGTCTTTATAAAAACAGACCATTTCTAACCCAACTTGCTAGAATCTACATAGCTCAAACCCACATCCTCTCCACACTATTCTACACCACTCCCATCTTCACCAACCTACCTAAAACTGAAATGGCCAAGCTTAACATCTGCTACAATCAGATACCCAAATTTGCTACAGGTGCCAGCTACTGTGCCCACCACTGTCATTCTCTAAATCAACTTAACTGGCTTGAATTCCCAAATCTCCTCTCAATCCATCAGCTTTCTTTCACCCATAAACTCCTGCTACTTCCTGAAAAAAAACCCAGCACTATCTAATCTACTTAAACTACAAACTAATTCCAGACAACTTCGCTCTAGTGAAAGAACTATCTAATCTACTTAAACTGCAAACTAATACCAGACAACTTCACTCTAGTGATAAGCACTATCTAATCTACTTAAACTACAAACTAATACCAGACAACCTCGCTCTAGTGATAAGCACTATCTAATCTACTTAAACTACAAACTAATACCAGACAACTTCACTCTAGTGATAAACACTATCTAATCTACTTAAACTACAAACTAATACTAGACAACTTCACTCTAGTGATAAGCACTATCTAATCTACTTAAACTACAAACTAATACCAGACAACTTTGCTCTAGTGATAAGCACTATCTAATCTACTTAAACTACAAACTAATACCAGACAACTTCGCTCTAGTGATAAGCACTATCTAATCTACTTAAACTACAAACTAATACCAGACAACTTCGCTCTAGTGATAAGCACTATCTAATCTACTTAAACTACAAACTAATACCAGACAACTTTACTCTAGTGATAAGCACTATCTAATCTACTTAAACTACAAACTAATACCAGACAACTTCACTCTAGTGATAAGAACTACCTAATCTAATTAAACTACAAACTAATACCAGACAACTTTGCTCTAGTGATAAGCACTATATAATCTACTTAAACTACAAACTAATACCAGACAACTTCACTCTAGTGATAAGCACTATCTAATCTACTTAAACTACAAACTAATACCAGACAACTTCACTCTAGTGATAAGCACTATCTAATCTACTTAAACTACAAACTAATACCAGACAACTTCACTCTAGTGATAAGCACTATCTAATCTACTTAAACTACAAACTAGTACCAGACAACTTCACTCTAGTGATAAGCACTATCTAATCTACTTAAACTACAAACTAATACCAGACAACTTCACTCTAGTGATAAGCACTATCTAATCTACTTAAACTACAAACTAATACCAGACAACTTCACTCTAGTGATAAGCACTATCTAATCTACTTAAAGTACAAACTAATACCAGACAACTTTGCTCTAGTGATAAGCACTATCTAATCTACTTAAACTGCAAACTAATACCAGACAACTTCGCTCTAGTGATAAGCACTATCTAATCTGGTTAAACTACAAACTAATACCAGACAACTTCGCTCTAGTGATAAGCACTATCTAATCTACTTAAATTACAAACTAATACCAGACAACTTCACTCCAGTGATAAGCACTATCTAATCTACTTAAAGTACAAACTAATACCAGACAACTTCACTCTAGTGATAAGCACTATCTAATCTACTTAAACTACAAACTAACAACAGACAACTTCGCTCTAGTGATAAGCACTATCTAATCTACTTAAATTACAAACTAGTACCAGACAACTTTGCTCTAGTGATGAGCACTATTTAATCTACTTAAATTACAAACTAATACCAGACAACTTCACTCTAGTGAGAAAAGACTAATCAAGTTGACCAAAACCAATAACACAGCAGGTTACTCCCTCTTCCCTAACTACATTTTTTATTTTTATTTTTTATTTTACATTTGTTGACCGGGCTAGTCTAACTGGATATATGTCCATTTTCAGTACAGGCCCAGGGAGAAAAGCTCCACAAAAGCAGATAGTTGCAACTACAGATACAGTACACTTTACAGACAATGCAGTTGTTTACATAGCAGCTTAGTAATCATGAGAGATAACACATTTAAAAAAAGACAAAACAATAACAGAAGAAAAAATTATTTAGAATTCAGTGACACATTCAAGCTGGATATACATCACAAAAATAGTTATTTACAAGGCAGTGACAATTCATAAAGTCCAAGCTGGGTAAACATCATCATTTCCTGGAATGGTTTGTAAGAAGGACAGAATTTATACAGTCTTAAATAAGCTTAACTCATCAGATTCACAGAGGTGTAAGAAGGAGATGGACTTAATGTAGCAGTAGAGAAATCAGTATTTAGTGCGCAGAACACAAGATAACAGGAAGGGGATCCTTAGTCTGGGTTAGTACATGGGCATAGCCAGTGAGTTGTAAGGTATAGTTCGAGTTTCTTTTTGAATAGTGGAGTTGAAAGAGCTGTGAGTTCACAGGGAAGTAAGTTACAAGTTTTTCCGATAGTGTTAGAGAAAAGTGAATCCCCTGCTTTACTGTTGGGTTTTTGTCTTTATACCAGTAGTTTATTTGCTGAGTGTAGGTTTGTAAGATTTTTATACGGGGTGATTAGACTCATGAGTATTGGTGTATTGCTAGGATGATAAAGGGTCTTATGGGAAATAAGTTTGTGGTATTGAATCTGATAATGCAGCTCCAGCCAACCTAGTTGTTTTAGATTTTGAAAGTTCTAAATGGGGAGCCAGTGGCAAATCTGGCAATGTTATTGTAGGAGGTTGCCAGTTTATTGTGGTTGCTTTTAGATAGATTAGTGTAAATGGGTGAGGCATAGAGGAGAGTTGAGATGAGGTGGGTGTGGGCAATAGTAGTTCTAACTATAGGAGTAAGGAAGGGTTTAATCTTATAAAGGGAGCCTAGTTTTCTGTGAACTGATTGTATTGTGGTGTTGATGTGAGTATCAAAGTTAAGGTTGCGGTCTATTATTACTCCTAAGAGTTTGGTGGTAGTGTCAGGAGATATGACAGTGCCGTTATTAGATTTGATAGTGAAGTCAATTGGGGTGGACTTTTGTGTGGGAATAAAGAGCAATAATTTTGTCTTTTTGGCATTAAGTAGGAGGCAGCGCTGTAAGAACCATTTTTTCTACTATTTCAAAGACATTTTGGGTGAGGGACTGCTGTTCAGAAGGATCAGTAGTGGAGCATATTAACATGGAGTCATCTGCGTATTGTATGTAGGTAGTTTGAGGGATGGTTACATTTAGATCATTGATAAAAATAGAGAATAGAAGAGGGTCCCATATAGAACCTTGAGGTACACCAAGGGTGACAGGAAGGTGGTTAGATAGATTATTATCCCAAAGCACTGCCTGTTGCCTATTATCTAAGTAGGACTTGCACCACTGTAATGCCTGTGCATCAAGTGAGGGGGACTTAAGTATATTCAAAAGTAGCTGATGGTTGACCATGTCAAAGGTTTTTGAGAGATCAATAAAGATTGCGGAGGAAAGAGTGTTACTATTACAATTTTTATTAATGTGGTCAGAAAAGGATAGGAGGGCAGTGCTGGTGCTGTGGAAAGGCCTAAAACCATGCTGACAGTTAGCTAATAGGCTATTTTGGAGAAGGTGGTCTAACAGTTGATGGTGGATGCATTTTTCCACAATTTTAGCTAAGGGAGAGAGTAAGGCAATTGGATGAATGTTTGAAAGTTCTGTTGAGTTACCGCCTTTGTGTAGGGGGATTATATGGGAGATTTTCCAAATAGATGGGATGGTTCCTTCTGTTATGGTTCTATTTATTAGGATAGAAATAGGATAGGCTATAACTTTAGCTGCTATTTGCAGGTATTTGGCTGGTAATAGGTCAGCTGAGGGGGGTGGATGGTTTGAGTTTTTGAAGAAGGGTGCAGATGGGGGATGTAGGAAGAGGTTGCAGTTGAAATGAAGGCAGTAAACTAGTTGAGGAGGAAGGCAGGTTAAATGATACTGGAGGTAATGAGTTAGCAAGTGATTGGATGGCTTCAGTAAAGAAGGTATTAAAGACATCAGCAATTTGTTTGGGATTCTCATGGGCTATCCCTGATGGGGTTGGTGTCTTGGAATGACCCGGATGTAAGAGTCTATTGATACCTGTCCAGAAGTTTTGTGGTTTATGTTGGTTAGTTTGTTGAAGTTGAAAATAGAAGTTTCTTTTATCTAATAGTATTGATGTTGTAGTAGTATTTCTAAGCTGCTTGCATTTTATATGATCAGCTGGGTTTTAGTATTATGCCATTTGGCCCAAATTTTGTTTCTAAGTAGAATTTTCTGCCTAGTTTCTTTTGTTAGCCATGGAGCAGTTTTAGTCCTGTTCTTGATAGTACAAGTAGGGGCATGGTAGTCCAAGATTTCTAAGAATTTGGTGTTGAAGTAAGTCACTGCATCCTCTAGCTGGAGGTTCAATCCCAGGCTTCCTCAGAACAAAGATCAAAAGCCATTGGTGGGCTTAAATACCACTTCCTCCATCATGTGACACACCATGATCACAGTTCTGTAACTTAAACATAAGAATTCCTGTATAAATATATACAACTCAATGTTTGTGTAACATTCAGTATTAAACCACTTGTTAAATTAACCCTGTTTGGTAGTCAAAGTGTCAAGTGTCTGGTTAATGTATTAAAAAAAAACATTTTATTACATTTTAACATCTCTTTATTCAGACTGGGGTTTAGCGTTTAGGCAATGCAGTTTGAAGTTTCATTTTTACTTCTATTTATGTGAACACACACGCATACATGCATTTACACGCTTTACATATTTTTTGTTAAATAAATTATAAAGTTTAGCAGTTACTATTCATAGGTTCAACAACAATTGTTGTACATAGTTTGTGGTCTTTATTTTTGACTACCAAACAGGGTTAATTTAACAAGTGGTTTAGTACTGAATGTTACACAAACATTGAGTTGTATATATTTATACAGGAATTCTTATGTTTAAGTTACAGAACTGTGATCATGGTGGGTCACATGATGGAGGAAGTGGTATTTAAGCCCACCAATGGCTTTTGATTTTTGTTCTGAGGAAGCCTGGGATTGAACCCAGGTGAAAGCGCTTAACTTATCATTTTTGTTCACTGTGCTCATTGTGTTTGATTTTTAAGAGTGGAATAAACCACGTTGATTTTTACCTTGCTGCTTGACTTTGTGGAAATTCTAATTACCAACTGGTTGTACACCTTCATTGGAGGTTGTTCATTGGTATCCTTGTTCGCAATTCTGGTTTTTGCTGTTTGTGTGATTTTTGGTAATCTGAAGCTTAGTGATAAGGATTTCAGTATTTGTATCTGAAGGTGGTTGGACATCTAGTGAAGTAACTTGGAGTTCTGCTTTGTATAGTATGGCTGCTCTCCCACCCTTCTTGTTCAGGCAATCTAATCTCAAAATATTGTATCCTGGAGGGGTAATTTCATAGTCTTGGGTAGCAGGTTTTAACCATGTTTCAGTTAGACATAAGATGTCAAATGCATGTACTTCTAGGAGAGTATGAAGGTGAGTAACTTTATTGTTTATACTTCATATATTTAGGTGAGCTATGAAGAGGGAGTTAGGAGGCCTTGTGGGGGGTGTGAAAGGTAAAGGGATTGGGTCTATGTGGGTTAGTGGGGCTATTGTTGATGGGGCCTGGGTTGGGATGAATGTCACCATCCAGTAGGAAGTGTTGGTGAAGTCTATCTGTGTGAATTAGAGGGTTATAAAATATGTTTTGTGTTTTCTTAGCTTGGAGATATTTATAAGTAATATGGGCAACTCTATGATACTTTGGGAGGAGATAGCTAGCTGTTGATGTTATGTTGATGTGTTCGTGGGTGGTTGGTATAGCTGGTAAGGATTTTTGTTTAGAGGGGTGGTGGAAATTGGAATAGCTGAGATGTTCATAGGCTGTTAGGATATAGGGTACAAAATGGCATTGTGATGGAAAGGTTGTAAGGTAGTGAATGGGAGGTGTAGTATGTGACGATGAGGGAGGAGTGAAGTATTATCTAGCGAATACTACTTAAAGAGAAGTAGAATTTTGGAACTCATTACCTTCTGCTATTACCTCAGCCAACTCAATGGTTACATTCAAAAAGCTACTAAAAGAACACCTAAAACTCGCATGGCTATGCCCTTGCTACCCACCAGGTTGACCCATATCATACACACCCTCTGACCCACTCTCGTGCTCCCTTTCACTTCTTTCCCTTCAAGAAGAATCATGACTCCTCCTTATAGTGCCTCACCTGCGAACACCCACACCAACAGTCTGCAGTTATACACATTCCAACTTTAAACCCAACCACATCTCACAAAACTAACCCTAACATCCACTACCAACCCCCTTTTACTTACATTTGTCTCAATCAATGCTATTACTGGAAACCAGTACATTCTAAGTACTACTTTACTCTAATTTTAAACTATGGAATTTTGTCAAATCTTGCGACTACCAATGAATTTTGTACTTTGTAACTTTAAAACTATGGAATCTTGTTAAATCATGTGTTTTCCCATGAATACTTGCTTACTGTGTCAACATCTCATACTTGTTTGCTCTTAATCTGTGGAGCTTTTCTCCCTGGGCCTCCGCTGAAAATGGACATGTATCCAGTCAGACTCTCCCAGTAAACAAATGTAAAATAAATAAAATAAATAAATAATTCTTTTTTTCAACATCCATTAACTTTAGTTATATCATATAACATCAGGTATGGAAACCTGCATGAAGGAAGCAGCAGACATGGCAGCAAGGTATATACAGATAAGGCTACGAACTGCTGATGAAGTTTATCTTGCATTCGATTTCCTCATTCTTCACTTGTGTACTCTAACACACCCAGCACTTCACTTATCAAAACACTGTTCCTAGCTCACCCCTAAAGAATGACCTATGTGCCTAGTGGATATAACTCGGTTAATACATGAAGAAAAATGAAGTTTAGTTTTTGAATGCTGTGCTTTTGAATTGTAATAAAACTAGTTATACACTTTATATGGCTTAGCCATATGCTGTCCTTAGTTTCAATCTATAGTGCAGAACTCTCTCAGATGTCATGCACTGCCCCACAGCTTTGTCTGAAGTCATGTATTAACACACAGTTTTGATCTCATATTTCTAAGCTTGGTCTTTTGGCCTGTGATTTTGTCTAGTTGTTGTCCTTCTAAATACTAGTATGAGCTAGTCTAGCTCTAGCTCTACCAAAGGTTTTGGACAACAGCCATGTCTAGCTGAAGTGCCTGTTATGAAAGTACATGATGATGTGCACTATGCTGATGTGTGTCCAGTATGTACATAACACAAATCCATAGGTCACACTGTTGTACGCATGTAACACAAATCTATAGGTACCGCTGTAGTATGTATGTAACACAAATCAATAGGTTATGTTGTAGTACATACATAACACAAATCTATAGGTCACACTGTATTTTGTCATTGTGGCTTTTGTACTATAGCCATAGCTGGCAGTCCCTATGGTATGACAATGGCTGTCCTTTCTTTTCTGTTATCTTCAGTAGACATTAGAAAGTCAAGAAGATATTTTACATCTTAGAGGAGAAATGAGATGCTGAAAGGACATAGTCTTAGCATTTAATTATGTCATAATCTAACAAGTATGATCAATCAAATTCATGCAGTCACTTAGCTTCTTAGCAAGCTCACATTTATATTATTTTTTATTTTTATTGTTTCTACCTTGGTGACCTTCATCATAAGTGGTTTCTCCACTGCCTGCTGACTTATTCATTATCAAGAGGTAACAACTGACCTTTGAATCCACTTATTTGAAGGGCAAGGATGTTCTTGCAGCCTTTGTATTTGCATCCCTGCAAAGTGTTATTCTTTTAAATAAAGGATGCTCTTCAGTTACATGCTACTGACATCTCTGATCATTTGTGTTAGTCTGCATATTGATGACACCTGCCATTAAGCACAAAGCTGTTTAGTACTGGGAACCTCCTATGCCAGCCCAATCCCTTTTGTAATGCATTCTATTCTGGAATCCCAAAACCTTCAGCTTTTACTCAGCACTGCACTACCAAATGACATTATGTTGAGCTGTGGTTATTCTAATTTGGCTCTCTCACTCTGAACATAATTAGTTTATTAATATCAGCTGTTATTTTAGTGTACCAAGGTATACCCATCCTAAATTTACCATGGATATTAAAAGCTGATCTCTTTGGTATGTTGTGTAGATGTATAACATCTTTAAACACTTTATGTAAAGGTTATAGATAGCCTGTTTTTACATTCACAGCATCAGCTTTATTGTATGACAGTCAGAGATCTGTCATGGAAATTTCCTTTTAAAATATGTTGTTTTAGAGATACATAAAATGCACTTAGCCTGGATTTTGCAGTGAAAGACTGAACGGGATCATTTTTTTTTTATTATTATTCTACCTTTGCTAACTAGGTAGGTGATACAGACTGAGAACCCTTTTTAATCATGACCTAGGCCAAAGGCAACAGCAGAAATTAAAAGTGCAATATTTGAGTAGGACTCATAGACAGGTTACATACTGCACAGCAACCAGTTGCATGGGACATGGCTACCCGAAGGCTTGTACTGACTCATTGTATCATGTTACACTGCACTGCAGGGGATACATGCAAATGACTGGTTAATGGCATGCAGATTAGTCTGGGTAGGTAAATGAGGGCATAAGGATATACAAATCTATACAAAGTGAACATTGTCATGATTCATACCCTGTTATGATTCACAGTCATATGTGAGGGGAAAGTATGCACCAGTTTGTGGGAAAGACTGTAAAAAGGCACAGCATGCCAAAGTACTGGCAAAGTAGACAGGGCCAGCCTTTGGTCAACTGGTGCCCTAGGCAAAAGGGCTCCACAGTACCACCACACACACACACACACACACACACACACACACACACACACACACACACACACACACAACCTGGTGCCACGATCCTGTTGTACCTACATTATCCAGATTACTTTTTTCTTTGCTTTTCTCTCAGTTTGTCTGATTCTTCAGTTTTTCCTGTATTCATACAACATATTTTAAAGAAACAATTTCTTTACTACAAAAAATAAACAAATAAATACTGGGAAAGTGCCCCTGCTAGAGCAGTGCCCTAGGCGCCTGACTGGTTGGCCTATGCCTAAGGCCGGCTAAGAATGTAGAGAGCAAAAAATGCTTGGGTTCCCACCACTAGTCGTGCAGCCACATAATCACTATAAGTGCCACTATTTCCCACCCATATGTATAAGGTGTTATCCAGCACCAAAGGAAGCAGTGCTGCCAGATGGTGTTGTGCCTTAGCTTTACAGGCCAGGAGATTATTGCTTAGTATATCAGGAAATTGTACATTCCCTGGTTGACACGTTGCACTCTCATGCATATCTATACAAATGCACTGGCTTCCCAGCCTGGTGGGGACCAAGGCATGTATAGCTCTTAATATTGTAGCTGCATGAACCTTTCAGAGACCAACATGGAGTTTGTTGGTTTTCTTAGGTTTGTGCCCCTATAATACTAAACATGATCTTCAAAATCCTGCTTCTACATGCAAGAAATGGTTCAAGTACCACTGTGTGTCCTTTAAGGAGAGTAGAATCTAATCCAGCTCTGTTAACTTGTGCCCCCCAGGTGCCTCTGCCTTTGCCAACCTGTCAACTGACATAGAATGTCCCATTGTCTTAATGTAGCTCAGTATATCAGTGATGTGCATATAGAACTACTGTGGTGTGTGATTATTTCCATCTGTCTGTGTTATGGACTATTGCCTGCAAAACCTGATATCATAATAGTTAGTTAGCACCACCTCTAGCCATCACCTGTCGTCCACTGGTTTGTAACAGGATGTCAGTTATAACAGTGTAGAAATTATCCAGCCTCTGCCATCTACTGCAGCCTGGAGACATACAGACACCAGTGAACACAAGTCATGACTGTACACTGTAACATACTATAATTAAAGGGGCATTTATTGGGATAGTATTATGCACCATAAGAGGGACAGATGGGAACACATATGGCAAATAGACTCAAAGCAGGTCCCAGTTTTTTTGTTAGAACCCACAGATATGTTTATTGGAAGGCAATCAGCAGTCATCCAATGTGCCAACACTGTAGGGCACACATGGGGAAACATTAATTGATACACAGGTATAAGAATGCCAGTGCTGTAGCCAACACCATAGGCCACCATATGCTGTGCACTGGCCATGCAGTCTCCGTAAGACAACAGGCATGTACAGAGGCAGGTTTGTCCAAATATTACACCATAGGCCACCATATGATGTGCTGTGGTCACACAGTCTCCATAAGACAACGGGCATGTACAGAGGCAGGTTTGTCCTAATATTACACCATAGGCCACCATATGCTATGCATTGGCCATGCAGTCTCCATAAGATGACAGGCATGTACAGAGGCCAGTCTGTCCTAATATAATGGACTACCTTATTGCCAGTACTGGATTTGTTCACATGACGCATTTATATACACATTTTGTCATTGCTAATCTGATGTAAACTAAATACCTGTACAAGAGTGCATATCCTTAGGAAGGAAGACAAATACACCTTACTGCATTCTTGAAGAGCATTGTCAACCTCTGTAGTTCTGATATTTCTTAGAACACAGCTGCCTACTTATCAAAAATTCTCAAATTTGTGTGAGTCAGCATACAAAATGGCAGTGGATTTTGTAGTTCTGCACTTTATACTTGTTTGCCTGGTATATGTGTAAATTAAGTTAGGTGTTCTAAATGTGAGAAACTTGCTTTATAATGCTGCATTGCATTTGTGATATGAAGCATAGCACAGTGCTAAGATTCACCTCTAACAGCCCATAGGGGGTACTCATGCAGGGGGACCCACACATGTCCTGCTTCTGCGCAGCTACAGGCTGCTCTGTCTGCTATTCAGAAATCATACTGCATGTATGATTCACAGCTATCACTTTACTCCTCTGGCATGCACTAAAATTTTCTAAGGATATTCATGCAGCAGTCTGCAAGTGCTCAGCAGAGATCACCTGGCCAGTGCTTGAAATAGATCAAGATAATGCTTTATTGCATTCACAGTCAGTTCAGGAAATGGGAACTTGGCCCCTGTAGTGGTCCATTTTGCAAAAAGGATGACTAGCGTGACCTAGCTGAGGTGTTCACCTCAGCCATGGGCATAACCATGATGTGGGAATAGTGCAGTCGACAATATAATAACCTACACCACCACCCCGATGATTGCTGTCCAAGGGATGCAAAGGTTAGACTAAAATGCCTGAATGTTATTCCAAGTAAAATGAATCATCATTATTTTTTAGTCATTCATGGGGAAATATTCTTCCTTTTAGCACAGTGGCACATTTTTGTTTCATTCAGCACGGCCCAGGTACGTAGCCAACTGTGTAATGCTTCTATAACAGGTGGAGGTGTAGATGTCACGCACTACACATTGTATTTTCTGCAGGGGCCTGTCAATTGGTAGGGTTAGGCTGCTCTTGTAAAGGTTGTGGCACCATAGCTGATGCATCTCTAAGTGTACCACAACTATATCTCCATCTAGAAATATTAATGCATGCACAAGGAACAGCCACCTGCCTGCTTTGTGGGACACACCTACTGCAGGCTACAGTAGGAAATGTAGGTTGGCATTGTTCTACAGTTTTCAGAATTTATCCTTTCTCTTTAAGCATGAGCAGAATTATATGCCAATCATGTCACATACTGCATGCAAGACACACAAAAGACTGCAATAAACCATACAAGAAAGGTTGCATAAAATATAATAAATTGAGTTCAGTGTGTAATTAAAGCAGCTAAGTTATTTACAATATTATAGTGCAGGAGAAAAAGGTGAGAGAGGGGGGCAGCTAGTGGGTGTGAGCATCACACTTAGAGACAAAGGTCTATATGAGTAGGAAAGGAGAACAGTTTGTATAAATGAATGTGTTAGGTGATCCCTAATTGGGGATAACATTACAGGCTGATTCTTTGAACTAGTATTTTTTGAAATGAGTTCTGAATTTATGAAAGGAGGATATTTGTTTTAGATCAATAGTTAGGGATCTTAATACTTGAGGTTATAGGACTTAAAAGGAATGGCCTGTGCAGTGCAGTCTGGACCAGAGAGTGTAAAAGGAATGCATGGAGCAGGGTAGGGACCTTCAGCTGTAGGTGGATGACAATCATCATTAAATCCATTTTCCCATTTTTCAACATGGGGTCAGGGTGTCAAATCAGCTATCACCAACTGTCTCGGTTCAGTGCCTCTCCATCTTCATGTCTGTCTGCTACAGGTTTTCTCTCACAAAATTCTTTCATCTCTTGGACTGATGTCCTTGTTTCCTCTTGCCATCTTCAGTAATCAGTCTTCTACTTTCCTAATAATCTGCTTTCCTTGACCTTCTCTGCATTTGGGGCTAGTTTGGATTCTGCTCTGGTGTCATCAGTTCTACATCTTCCCCACAGTGCACATCCTACCACCCATCTCAGGCACTTTATTTCAATCACTTCAGGCTTCCTTAACTTCTCCGCCAATATTGCCCAGTCTTCTGTGCTATGCAGAAGCACTGGTTGCATTCCATTCTCCTGTTATCTGCTGAAGTTCCTATTCAACATCTGCTTGTAGTGAGACATTCTCCATGTGCAGCAGCTTTGTTAGTATGTCTCCTCTGATCCACTTGCTAATGTAGCCTTTCACTAGTATGTACAATATTGAGCTCAGATCTGAACCTTGATTCACATGTATTCCCACTGGGAGCCCTTCTGGGAGTACAAACACTGCTTATACCTGTGTCATTGGGTCTTTGTACATAGCCTGTACTAAATCTACTACTGTTTCTGGGACTTCATACTTTAACAGGACTGCCCAAATCTGTCTTCTTGAGATCTTGTCACATGCTTTCTCCAAGTCTAGGAATGCCAGCTGGACTCTTTCTTCATCTAAAGCTTCTTCTTCACTATCTGTCTCACTGTAAACATCAAGCCAGCTGCACTGCATTTTGATCAGAATCCAAACTGCTTACCTCCCATCTTATTTCCTGCTGTTCTGACAATAAGTTTATCAGTCACCCTCTCCAACACTGTAATGACTGTAATTTGATACTCTGTACAGCCCACAGTTGTGAATGTCTCCTTTGTTCATGAACACAAGTACAAGAATGACCATCCACTCATAGAAGTGACCATTCACTGGCCCTATGTTGATGACCATTTGGTTAACAGTGAATAAGCAGAAGATATAACACAAAACCTTGTGGTACACCAATACAATAAAGTGAGATCTAGAGAAGTGGGTTTTGAAAAAGGTCTTGAATTTTTCTTTTAGTGAGGGAATCCCTGTATGTATTTGAATTGTAATTACTTGCATTATATCTGGTCTAGAATTATTAATTAAGCCATTGTTTTCTCAGACTCATCTGATTGTTGCCTGTTTTACTAATATGTGCGGACTTAAAAAAAAAAAAAAAACTAATACTTTTAATGACTGAGGTTATAGCATACAGTACATACTTTCTTTGATTTGGAATGACCTTGAAGTCAGAATAATACAGAACGACTTGGAGTAAAGTTCCCTGCATGGGAGTTGCAGATGGGCTTGCCCTTTACAAAAAAGTTACCTCTGATTCTGGGTATTGTCCTTGCATGAAACTTACATGCAAATATATGTTTTTATATAATGCATGTATGCTAAGATATGGCATTGCATATTTGTGTTTAGAGGTTTTGAGGTACTGCAGTAGAATCTTTATGTGGTAGGTGGTGAATTTAAGAGTAGCTCTGAGAAGAGGCTAATGTGGTGGATTTTTTAGAGAATAAAGAATGATCTAGAAGACTGAAGGCTCTGTTTAAGTGAATAAAAGCTTAACTAGTTAGCCAGCTTCTACTCATGTTCCTCAATTTGAAATCTGTATCTTGAGAAAAGGATACTGAGGTATTATAGCCTGGTCTAAACATAAGCTAACGCTGAGAAAGGACATTTTGTGCTTTGACTGAGCTAAGAATTTGCTTGTGTACAAGTGCTTCATTTTTTTCGCTAATGGAGCTAAAGTGGCAAAGAATCAAAATGATCAGAAAGTGAGAACATTGTGGTTTTAGGAAGATGTATCATTACTGGTGATTTCTGTTCTTGAGAGAGAGGTTATCACTGTATGTCAGAAAGTGAGATATAAACACCATCATCCAACCCCTGGGGTGCCTCGCCAAGGCTTCTCATACACCTAGCCCTGCTATTTTTGCTGGGCCCTAATCTCCACTAGAACTGGAGAAGTGGTTTAAACCCACAAAACATCCCTCCCCCACCCCCTAGAAAATGAGATGAGCAGGCAAATCCTTTTCACTCCCCCCCCTCTCTACAGCATCTCCAGCAGGAGTCCAAGCCATTAATCAAAGCTGGGTTAAGTGAGTCATAGTCAGGGCTCTATCCCAGTAAATCAATATGCACATTGATGCTTTTTAAGGAAAATGGAATGCAGTGGCTTTGGGGAGACTGTGGTATTGTTTTGATGTTTGTGGAGAAGGTTGCAGAGTGAATAGGCAGGAAATAGCACTGAAATGGAAGAGTCACAATGGGAAGAATGTTGTGAAGATAAAGAAGTAATAGCTGTAGAAAAACTGGAAATAAAGGTGGTGACATTTCTAGAGGTAGAAAGATACGCATTAGAAGTATGCGTTTCAGATTAATTTGCAGTAGGGGGTCACTTTGACATAAATGACTACATCTGAATAGCAGTGAAGAGAAAATTAAAGGCATCTACATACTTATCTTCTTTCAGCATTCACAGCTATGGTGGGACTAGGGCCTGGTCTATACTGACTAAACAGTGAAGAGCAGATGCCTGAGCAACAGGGAATCAATGAGCAATACTACAAAGCAACTAACAACCACAGAATCTACTAATCACATCATGAAATGCACAAGTATGCACTATACAAATCTTATAATAATCTTATAGTAATCTAGCCTCTGCCACTACACATGGCATACTCATACAATATGCAGATGACTCAACCATCATCTGCTCAGCCCAGTCCCTACCCGAACTGCAAAATGTCACACAGGATGACTTTTCCTCTGTTGAAACTTGGTTATTGGGTACACAATTAATACTCATCCCAAACAAAACTAAACTACTCATCTTCCAACCCACCAAACATACTCAAAACAACTCTCAGTTTAACATCACATCAAAAGACAACAGCACTATCCATCCTACAGAACACACCAAATTGCTAGGAGTGGAAACAAACAATAAACTAAACTTTGACATTCACATATCCATGACCATAAAAAGTCCATAAAGAAACTAAGAGCATTATCTAGAAATAAGCTACTTCTCACCAAAGCAGCAAAGATTTCAGTAGCAAATTCTCACCTTATCTCCACCCTACTTTATGCCTCTCCAATATATACCAACCTAAGGCAATGCGATCTAAATAAGCTCAAGACCTGCTACAACAAAATCACCAAATTCGCCACAGGGGCATCCTACCGTAGTCACCACTATCTCTCATTTGTGGAACTGGGCTGGCTTGAACTCCCTCACCTCCTTCAATGGTATCAACTCGCACTAGCCCACAAACTAGTAAACCATCTAAGTTCCATCCCTCCAGAATCTACTCCAACCCTATCCTACCACCAGACCATTAAGATCCAGCAACACAAACCACTTACAGGTTACTAGAGCCAATAATTCTGCTGGAGAAGCACTATTCTCCTGCACTATAGCCAAATTATGGAACTCCCTCCCACCCACAATTACCTCTGTACCATCTTGCACCCACTTCAAATCTTTACCAAAAGCACACCTAAAAACATGCTGGCTATGCCTTTGCAACTCCCCCTCTAATAGCACCCACTCCATCCACCTACTACCTCTCTTTCCACCCCACTAACTACTTTGATTACAGCAGCTCGAATGCTCATAAGCCTAGTTATTTATTATCCAGTAGGAACTTCTTATTGTAGCAATTGTTAATGTCTGTTATGTACCTCACAATGACAAAGATTCTAGTTGTATACTGATGTATTATGTTCTACGTCTATAGCTATGTTTTAAATCTTTAAATGCTATATTCTCTAACTGTAATTATGTCTGTAACATTTTAAGTGTGGAGCTTTTCTCCCCGGGCCTCCGCTGAAAATGGACATACGACCAGTCAGACTCTCCTGGTCAACAAATGTAAATAAATAAATAGATAAAATAAATAATACTATGCAAATCAGACAACTTGAAAGGATGCAGAGGTTTAATAAGACACAAATCACACATGTTAAGAAATTTGATTATAAAGGCAGATTTGTCACACTGTCTTTATTTACAGTGAACTGTAAACTATTAAAAAGTGACTTGGATTTAATGTATAAAGCAGTCCACAACAGAAGACTGGCAATGAATTTGTGTAGCGAAGTTAAATCACATAACGTATATGCCAGTAATAATAATGGATTTCTGATAGTCCCATGCTATAAAGATTAAATAAGTAAAATGTCCTGCCATTGTTGTGTCAGGTTTCTGTGGAATTCTCTTCCCATGACAATTAGGAAAGCAACTAGTACACTGGTATTTAAGATATCATTAGATGAATGGGTGGGTGATAGGGCATCCGATACTATACATACAGGGCAGTGGGAGACCTTTTATAGGCTAATGAGCTTGATCTAATAAAACACTGAAATACTAAAATCAGATATAATGATGATGTTTTCACAGTGTAACCTTTGCATGATGATGTCTCCATTTCTGAAGTTCCCATTTGCAACACAGGGGAATTTTAGGTTCATAGGTAGGTACTAGGCTATTGGCCCTAGGGCCTATATAATACTAGCCAAATGGTACCCTGGCTTTCGCCACCCAAGAAAATTATTTTAATGTGCCCCTGTCAAGCAGAGCCACAGAAGTGATCCCTGTGGTGAATTTCCTATCTCCCATCCAATCATCAAGATTTTTCTTGAGTGCTAATGAAGAGCTTCTTTGATATAGATAGGTAGTTTATTCCAGAGTATGGAAAGTCTCTGGGACAGGAATCTATCCCTCCAGCATCTTCTGTTTATTGTGGTGACAAGGTTTAGGTCCCTAGAGCATGTAGCTCACAGAGATTGAGATTTCTTTAAGTGGAGCATGTCCAACAGCTCTGGGTTTGACATAGCTTTGTATATTAGGAAGAGATAGTCTCTGAGTAGGCGATATGTGGTGGAGTAAAGCTGGAGTTTTTTGAGACGGTCTGCGTAGGGCATCTGTCTGAGGCTGGTAATCCTCTTTGTGAGGTATTTCTGTGGCCTTTCCAGTTGTTGTAGATGTCTTGGAGGTACATACCAAAAAGGGGCGTTGTAATCTATAATGGGTCCAATGAGTGATGAGTAGAGGGGAACAATGACCTCTTTTTTCCTGGATGAGAAACCTTTTGTGATGAAGTGTGCCACATAGAAGGATTTCCTGACTACTGTGGCTATGTGATTATCAAAGGAGAGACTACTGTCCACCTGTGTTCCAAGGTCTCTTATCACACTTTTGGTGTTAAGTAGACTACCGCCTATGTGGTAGTTCATGGGTACAGAGTTTTTACCAAAAGGGGTGACAATGCACTTTTTGGCATTGAGCTTGAGGCCATGGCTTTGACACCAGGTATCTGTCTCAGTGAGGCCCTTTTGTAGAATGTCCACATAATTAGGAGTTTTGATTATGGCTCCTAGTTTGCAGTCATCTGTGAACTTTGTTAGCCAAAGACCTTCTGTGTTAGCTTGTACTTCAGGAGAAGTAGATACCAAACAGGAGAGGACCCAGGACTGAACCCTGTGGTACTTCACTTATCACTGGTTTGAAGTTAGGTTTAGAGTCTGCTACTTTCACATTGTGGGTTCTGTCAGTGAGCCAGTTGGCAACCTATCTTGTGACATAGGGATTTATAGCTAGTTTAGTGAGTTTATCTATAATTCCAGAGTGGGGGATGGTGTTGAAAGCCTTGGCGAGATCTAGATAAGCTGTGTGAACCACCTTACCCTCATCTACGGCTTTGGTGATGGCTTCAAAGAAGTTTATCAGGTTTAGGAGACATGATCTGCCTCTTACAAACCCGAACTGCGTAGGGTCCAGAGTTTGGAGATTACCAATGTCATTCTTTATAAGTTTCATGATGATATGTTCCATAGTCTTGCAGACCAGGCTCATCAGGCTAATGGGGCAGTAGTCCATGGTGGCTCCTCCTTTGTGGAGTGGGATAACCATTGTTCTGTGCCATTCAGTGGGCACAAAGTCTGAGGTGAGGCTATGATTGAACATGGTACTTAGGTGGAGTGCCAGTTCATTCTGTTGTTCATGTAGAACACAGCCTGGGATGTTGTCAGGTCCCATGGATGCTGTGTTCTTGGCTTTGGAGAGTGTTTTTTTTTTTTTTATCTGTGCAGCCATGATTACAGGAACTTTGCATTCTTCCGGTATAGAGTTGGACCCTTTAGGGGGTGAGAGAGGGGTAAAGTTAGCACTGAACCTACCTGTCTGGATGCTGGCAATATTAGTTGGTTCTGTATATTTAGTGCCATTGTGCTGTAACTCAGAGCAGATCTGAGTGTTGCCATTGAGATTCTTGACATAGCTATAGAATGCTTTGTGGTTGTCTTTAGAATCAGTGGCGATTTTGTTTTCGTAACTAGCTTTGGAGGATTTTATGAGGGATCTCAGCTTCATACTGAGACTGACCAGGTAGTTCCTCCAATCATGGGATTTTACTCTTTTTTGTAACAGTTTCTTTCTTCTGTTGTAGAGTTTGTTTATGGCAGGGGACCACCAGATTGGCTTCCTTTTTTTGGTTGATAGCATCTTGGTTCTGTTAGAGATTGCATGATCTATGCACTCGTGTAAGTGCTTATAAAGTGAATTTGTATAGGATTCAGCAGTCATACCTCTATTGTCCGTCAGCATGGGTGTCGTGAAGTTTGCCACTTCTGTCTTAAGAAGCGTGAAGTTGGCTTTGGAGAAATTTGTTACTGTGGTTTCCCTAATGGGGAGTGGGAGTGGGATGTGGATGTCTAGGGTGATTAGCTTGTGGTCAGATCTGACCAATTAGGAATTGACCTCTGGTGTGGAACACCGGTTGCCCATTTTGGTAATGACCAGGTCTAGGATACTGCTGCCCATGGTACTGCAGAGGAAGGGTGGAACTGAATGTCCAATGCTTATTTTTTTTCCTCAGGAGGTGGGAAAGGGTTTTTCAGCTCCTAAGGACTCTCAGGTGGCCACAGGTAATGTGATACTCAGCAGGCAGGCAAGCAACACTCAAGTGAAGCTTCAGGCCTAGATATCAACAATGGTACTCATTTACTGAAGCAGTTATCATACCTCTCAACTGTACATATTTTCACAGAATGTCCAGATTTGTTCCTCATATTTTAAGTCTGTTACTCATAAAATTGTAGTTTTCTGGCAAATAATTGGCAAACCACTGAGGGTTGAAATCAGAAAATAATGGGCGACATTTAAGTTTCAAACTTCATAGTCTTCAGAAAATTCACGCTAATGTAAAACCTGTTATTATTTCAAATAAGTCTGTAAGAGCAACATTCAAAAAAAAAGTCCCAATTTTTGGGCCTTTGTCCCCCCATTATTTTGACTTTGTCCATATTTCTTGCTCTAAGATGTTGAGACGTGTGGCACCTATATATGTGTGCCAGTACATGCTATGCAACAGGGAAGAGGGAATTATGTGGAGCATAACAACATACCCGAAACTGTCACACTGTGACAGCTAAAGAGACCTCTGCCACCCAGCCACCCTACTTCCGTCACAGAAAGGAGGTAAGCAAATGTGCATATAATGGGTCATGGAAATAGGTCACATAGCTTGAAAGAAACTGATGGGGATCAAAATAATAATAAGTCATGTTAATGGGATACGTTGCTTGACGGAATGTGCCGAGAATCGAAATATTTTTTTTTTAGCGATCTAGCTGTTTTTACTTGAACAAAAAGCCATACTTGCAAAAAAGTCTCAGAAATTACATAACTACTACTACACACTAAAATAAACATAGTATTCTGCAGGCTTCAGTCAGCACATTATATAGTTTACAGACTAAAACAATGTTCTTTAGTAATACTACATATGTGTAAACAGTTATAAATTCCACATGCTTGCACAGGGAACAAATTTACCACATACAAACAGAAGTTACTCCTTTTGGGTTGGGATATTCAGAAGACACAAGATTGAACATATATCAGTAATGGCGGTAACAATTTTTACCTCATTTAAGTGAAACAATTTCAGCAGACATTTTTCATGTAGTGCACACAGCCTCCTCTGAATCACTCATGGGAGTTTAATCACCCCAATATCGTTGTCAAGTTAGTTACAAAGGGAGTGGAACACAGTCACTATGTTTTACTTACATTTTCAGTATTAGATGTGAGAAGCTGGACTGCATGTTTAACCTATGATACATACATTATGCTTGAAATGTCTGTTAAAGTCTTCTTCTGAAGGGTTCTGTGCAGAGTTTATAGCTAAGCATATTCATTATTGATGTGTATATCAGGATATGCAATACATGCGTAATGATGAGCTAGGTCATAGGTACCCAAGATTAATATCGCATAAAAATTATAATTGAATCCTTCTCTAAGATATAAACTGTACACAGTCTCCAAATAAAAAAATAAATATAAAATATCAAATGCCACAAAGCAGATCAATTCATTTAATAAGACATGGCAGATAAAAATAAATGACCTGTACATGAGACTGCTTGTTCAGCTCTTCATCCCATGAATTTGGCAAATTGTATTACGAGCTTGCAATCTTCACTGACACATTAATAAATGGTGTAGTAAGCATCCCAGTACTATAGAGAACAGATAACAATTATAAATGCACAAACAAAGCCATAAAATAACTGGTGCAAAACGATATAACTCTGAGGAGCAAGCTCAGTTTTCTGCTGGGTTTTAAAACTGAAAAAAAAAAATGTTTATGTTTAGACTAAAGCTGACCTAATGGACAAGTACCATTCCAAGATATTTAAACCCTGTGCTGTGCAAGTGGCCATTTTCAGATTTTTGCACACAAAATAATGTGGCTAGTTTTGCTTCATATATGTGTGCGCACACACACACACACACACACACACACAATACCTCTGAAAAGGATTGAGTTTCTCCTGAACAATTTCCAGACATTATACTGAAATAATTGCTTACAACAACTACTTATATTGCATTTCTTATTTAGACATAACGGAACAGCTGAAACAGTTTACTGAAACAGGCTTCATTTTAATTTACTTATTTGACTTTGATTGTCTGACAGGGAAAGTCTGTTCTCAGTGTATGCCAGGAGGAAAAAGCACCACATTATATACATTTGCACAGGTGGTGAGCACAAGCTAATAATACAAATATAGCATATAACACTGACATATACATAATCTAACAAGTGATCAGTATGGTAATTTCACTATGCAGTATATTTCAACATTTTAAAGTTACATATATCTATAGAATCTTCAGCATTATTTTACAGTGTTTGTATAGTCACACTGAAATTTTAATACTCAAGGACAGCAGATGAAGTATATGTCTATTTTATCCAAACAGTTATTATCTTGAAATTTATGAACAGGATGCAGAGGATTTATTAGTATTTATAGTATTTATTTGATTTGGCTAAATTAGGACAGGGCCTAGTAAAGGGCTTGGTTCAATGACAGAACTACTAAGTTTAGAGGTGTGGGATTTTTAATTATGCATGGGATAAGATTAGAAAAAGAAGTTTAACAATGTGTACAGAGTAGAGGCTATCAATATTATTTTTACATAGCAATGATTAAAATGTTTAGACATTTCACTTTTATGCAGAAATTCATGAGTGTTTTAGGACTGATGTCATTAAAAAACACGACCCCTAAGATTCATCAAGATTATCATGGCCAGCAGTACTGGCAAAAAATAAAATGATGACAATCTCAGATTTGTAGATGCAGTAAAGCAGCAGCAAGAAACATCTCATTACAGACTCATCCCCGTGTCTTAGAATCGAACATCTCTGTGTGACATGACTGCAGTAATCAATCTACTAGTCCTAATTATCACAACTGCATGGGCACCCCAAATCCCGCACATATATAAAGACAGCTATGCACATTCATACATATACAGACAGCTACAAACATTCTCATACACACACACACACACACACACACACACACACACACACACACACACACACACACACACACTCACATTACAGAAACACATACTCACACACCTGCATGTAAACACATATACACAAAGAAACTGCTTGAATTTCTTAGCATCCTGCAGGGAATACATTGTTGAAAGACAAAGTACACTTTTTCCTTCTCCTTAATAAATTATCCCGATAAAGTGATTGTCTGAATTGTTCTGCCACACTACGCCTGTCCTGTTGCACATGGCTAATAGGCTCTAGCCATGTTCCTGGACAGCTGCATTTGCATGCTGCTTTCCAAGTGCCACCACTATCTGTACAGTGCTCTGCATACTCCAGGAGAGCAGTCTCTGAATCATTCTGCCTTACCACACTGGGAAAACCTTCTGAGTAAAAGCTTCATCAGTGTGAGATGTGCCCTCCTGAATCCCACCATATATTTTTATGTCTGATAGCATTTATATTTATTCTGAAAAAGACTGACAGCTATATTTTGTTTTCAAACTGAGCATTTTAGAAATATGACACTATCAATTTTAAGCAGCCACTCTGAACTTAATTTCACCGTACCTACAAATGACAATATCCATGTAACACTTCCACATTTTTAAATAAAACTTCCAGAATTGGGTTCTTTGAAACTCAGATCTACACTACAAGCTGCATAATCTACATTCTGAAACACAAGCAAATGGTACCGTAGAAGTGTGGTCAGTGGTTCATGATCTGCACCAGTCTCTACACTGGTAACTGAGTGGTGATTGGCTTGAAGAACGTACTTCAAATGTATAGTCCTGCCTGGGATTATGACTGATGTTTGCCACACTCATATAAGCTTCACACGGAATAACTGCAAATTGGAATCAACTGGCTTCCCTGGATTTCACCCACTTCCATCTTAAATAAATGTTCTCCATTATTATTTTACCAGCAGTAACTTAAAATCAATAAACATAGTTTTGCATTCATATACACTTGCAATCACTCTGAGGCACACACACTCCCAGGTGGAGCTAAGTGATGCTTGCCTTCTGTCATCATCTCTTTCCTGTCTTTACAGTAATATGTTACCACAGCTAGACCAAACTTCATATCACAAAATAAATTAAACAGTTGATCTTTGAAATGTAAATGCCACTATTTAGTAATTTAACAATTCTGTACGCATATTGGTTTAAAAGTAAGTAATAGGCTAGCTGCTCTTGTATGTCATTTTAAGCCTAACCTATTTTCTAAATGTGAGAATCAAACCCTGTACCTTGTTTCTATCAGGTAAACCCCTTAACCATTATGCCAGTCCCTAGTCCCATGCATGAATCACCCGATACAACCTGATGACATTAAATAATGAGATTTTTTTTTTACTTAAAATAATTAAATAAGGCACTACACTTTGGCAATTAAATATACAAACAGAGAAAGAATTACAAAAAAAGGATACAAATGGAAGGTTTAGACAGACAAATGACAATTAGAAAAGCATTAAGGATCTAATACATCACAATCACGTTACATGACTGCCAAGCATCTTTACTCATTTTATACATTTTACATGAACCAGAATGGATAAGGATAGGGTGACAGCTGTCATTCTGGAGCCAGGATCTGGGATATAACAAGGAATCTTAGATCCCCCATCCTGACAAATAAGATTATGATTTGATAGTGATCCCCTTGGGGCAAATGACCTTAGATGCTCTACTTAGAGGGACATGTAGGAGGACATAAATGAGTGTGCATGTGTAAGGCATGAAAGATACCAATCTTTAATATTATTTTCCATCACCTAGAATGATGTTGAGATTCAGAATTAAAATAATTGGTGTCATTCTAGGGGGATCCAGTATATGGCAGCTTCTAGCTTTTGCCAGGGATGATCTGCAGCTCTCTTACCAAGGCTTTTGCATTCTGGCTAAAGCCTTTTCTGAAGGTATAATTCCCTTTTTATGCAGAATCCATCTGCTGAGCACTCTAAGCTAGTAAATTCAAATCTGGAGCACATTAATCTCACTCTAGTCAATGTTAGGAATTTTTACAAAAAATGCCTAAACTTGAGGCTCTCCTAAAACTTGAAAACATTCAAATATGTATAATAAATGAGGCACAGTTTCAAAGCAATGAAATCACACCTCTCTTCCTGTGTACTGTACCTTTTATGTGTTCAGAACTGCTGCCAATTATGGGGGAGTATTTGTTGAAGATATTATCACCTCATGACAGATTCCTTAGGACACCACATTTGAACACCTAGATGTCCATAGCACCATAAACAAGGCCAATTACTACTTTGTAGCCTGATTTTAACATACTGTATGCCTTTTTCTGAACATGTTGGATATCTTAACACCTTACTTGAAATTCCCATTAAACCCTATGCATTTTTACTTGAGGACTTCAACTATCCTTCAGTAAACTTCCTGGCCTACATTGCCAATGCTAACTATCTTTTACAAATAGCTAACCATCCTATGGGGATAGCCATGGCCACTATTTGCACATCTCCCTATGTATCATCTTGCTTCTTAAATCAGACCATAAATTAGTGACCACTTTCTTTTAATTATTTTTAATTCCCATGTAAATATACCTTTGTATAGGGACATCTCAAAAATAAACCTTCTTCAGTTACTTGATAACATAAATACATTCTGAGGTAAATCACCTGCAGTGGGGCACGGGCTATATTTCATTTTCGACTAAATTAAATTCGACCAAATGTGCTTTCAGTCAAATGGGCTTTCAGTGAAGTGGGCTGCCTGAAATCATTTTCGACCAAATGAAATTCGACCAAAGAAAGTAGACCCAATATAATACAGGCAGCACAGTGCATCTGTGGATATGTGATGCATATTTGACAGATATAATACAGGCAGCACAGTGTATCTGTGGATATGAGATGCATATTTGTCAGATATAATACAGGCAGCACAGTGTATCTGTGGATATGAGATGCATATTTGATAGATATAATACAGGCAGCACAGTGTATCTGTGGATATATGATGCATATATGGCAGATATAATACAGGCAGCACAATGCATCTGTGGATATGAGATGCATATATATGACAGATATAATACAGGCAGCACACTGTATCTGTGAATATGTGATGCATTTATGGCAGATATAATACAGGCAGCACAGTGCATCTGTGGATATGAGATGCATATATGACAGATATAATACAGGCAGCACAGTGCATCTATGAATATAAGACACATATATGACAGACATTACTAGCCTTGACTTTTCATTTTCAGGAACTCCCTCATCACAGTGGAGTATGGCTTGGAATTACACACAGTGGGGGGGGGGGTGAGTATATGGTACATCTAGCCTCTGAGGCATTTCACCCCATTTAATATCAGTTCTATGAATTAGATCAGTGCATACACCAAGTCCTGCATAAACAGGAGTAAGAGATGAGATTACCAATGTATCAGTGGTATATTCTGCAATGGGAAGAGCACATTTTTTTCAGAATTACAGCCCTTTTTTTGTAATATTAAGTTCACAGCCATCCATCTGTCCATATTTGCACATGACTTCAGAGTGTCACCCCAACAGTGACAGTCTTTTAGAACCAAGGTTCACACCACTGGGTGGCTAACCCTGCCATGACTGTTCTTAAATACCACACACTTGCACAGCTATGGCCAATTTTAGAGTGCCCATTCCAACTACTGCTTGTCTTTGAAAGTGTAGGAGGAAACCTTGCCTTAAATGCAAACCGTTTTACATTCAGCCTTATACCAGTGAAGTAGCTTGACATTTTCCACAAAATGATCAGAAAATTAGGGCATGGCCCTTAGCTACAGACTGCACTTAATTTAGGATTTTAAGATGAAATACTTATGTATCTTTGTTTTACAGCTTATTTCATAAGTGTCTGTTTTGGGGTGAGTTAGTAACATATCTCCAGTGTTACAAAAAGCTTCTTTTAATTTATAATATTTATATTTTTTTACCTCTGCTGTAATACCAATGTGATACTGACAGTTTATGGACATATTTTGCTTTCTTCACCCTGAAATAAAATGATACAGTGACCCCAACATAAAACAAATACAATGCAACTTTGCAGATTATTACACTGAAATGCCTGTAAACTTACATATGGTACTTACATATATAAAGCCAATATATCAAACATCCTTTGGTAGTTCTTAATAAAAGTTCTTAGTGAGTGTATCTAAAACTTTCATTTCATCTTTAAGGACATAGAGTTTAACATAGAAGTTGGCTCAGCCATTTTCTCCATGACAGAACACAGTTTTGTGTGGGTCATATGTTACAGATAAAGAACATATAATTTGTATGGTGAAATTATGATGCTTACTTTTGACACAATGCTAACACTGTATAGATTTTTTTTTCTAGGGCTCCCTGATATAACTCCACTGTATCATTTTTGATCACCTCACAGAAAAAGAAATCATTACAGTAAAAAATGTATTTGCAGAGCCAACTTCCCACAAGTTAATACCAAGTTGATGAAATGAGCGTCAGTTACTATAGCAATAACCCACGCCTGGGTGTGGATAATGCTGGATTTACCCACAGTTGGTGTGGTTTGGTCATGAGGGTGAAGCCCAAGTGGCCAAACAAAGACAACCGTGGGTAAATCCAGCATTACCCACACCCAGAAGTGGGTTATTGCTATTATACAATGGCATTATTTAAGGAAAAAAAAAATACTTTTCTTAAATAATGGCATTGTATAATGACTCCTTGCTGCCCTTCCGCAGCTGTCTGGTATTCTGCGGCAGTTCTGATGTACTGTGCATTTGTATGCTTACGACGTACATCAGAGCTGTGGGTGGAAGCAACGGAGAAAGCAAGATCTCCGTTGCTTTTTACAAACTGTCTCGCTATGTTAAAGGAGTTTAACATAGCGAGATAGCTTTATAAAAAGCAACGGAGAAAGAAAGATCTCTGTTGCTTTTTTACAAAGTGTCTCACTATGTTAAAGGAGTTTAACATAGCGAGACAGCTTTAAAAAAAGCAACGGAGAAAGGAATATCTCCATTACTGCTTTTTTTAAAGCTGTTTGCTATGTTAAACCCATTTAACATAGCGAGACAGCTTTAAAAAAAAGCAACAGAGTAAGGAAGATCTCCGTTACTTTTTTTAAAGTTGTCTTGCTATGTTAAACTCCTTTAACATAGCGAGACAGTGTGTAAAAAGCAACGGAGATCTTGCGTTCTCCATTGCTGTAAAAAAAAGACTGGAACTTTTTCCATTAGTATAAGTCTGATTTACAACGTGCATGCTGACCAATTAGCATGCACATTTTAGAATATTAATGGGGGGTCATTGTATAATAGTGTTTCAGATACAAGCTTGGCATGCATGCTCTAAATGGACAATGTATTCCATTCCCTTCAATGAGCATGAATTTCATAATCACGCCAAACTAGAATAAGGTATAATGGAACTTTGCAGCTTGATATATTCCAACAGCCATTTAAGCCTATAGGTAGGCCATTCTCATATAAGGTTACATCTTTGATGTTTGCTGGTAAACCTTTTAGGATAGCATATTTGGGCATTTAGTTATAGACTGTAACTAGCAGTTTATTAGTGCAAACCTAACAGATCAACAGTATGCCAAATTTTTGAATCTCAGTTTGTAGTATTTTATAATAACTAATCATTTTCTTGAAAATATCACTTTCTTGAGCAAATAAATTTGGGTTACAGACCTCATGTATTAACATTGTATATTTTTGCTTTTGGTGTATTGTACTTCCCTCTGGGGAAAAAGGCATTCAAACAAAATCTAATGATTATTTAAAAGGCTGGTATAGGCTAGCTGATTAAAGGCAGTTTTATCACACGCAGTTTCCTTATGTTGTTTTGGTTAATTTGTGTGAATGTTATACTGAATTGAATATCATCTAATATAATGGCATACGTTTAGTATTTGCACAAATTAGTGATATCAAGATTACATATGGGTTTATGGAGAGGGTTATGTCTACATTTTGAGTTAGTGTTAAGCTTGATGATTGAGGTTTTATATCCAGTAAAGGGCTGTGTGATAAGGGTGTTACTATAAAAAACAATGTTAGAAGTTAAGGGAATGCCTTTATTTATATTCTGTGTACTTTCATGACCTTGTATTTCAATGAAATCGTTTTCATTTTTGACGTATGTGTATTTGATAGGTTTATAGGTAGCTACTAGGCATGTAGTTCACAAGACCATTAAAGAGCCTAGTCCAGTGTCCTAATTGTCCCAAAGCACTGATAAAATAACGTACTTGAGGTCACACAGCAAACATTTAAATGCTGAGGGCTGAGTGAATCAAACACTATACAACAGAAAGCAGCTCATTCAATGAAAACTCCACCTTAGAACTAAAACATATATTTTTCCACTCTATCTTTGTGTTTTGAGCTATTTTAACACCTCAAAATCATGCTGGCTGCTTCTTATAGAATTTTAATATGTTTACTGCAAAATGGCTGCCAATGGAGCTTGACAATTCTACGTGATCTTGTTTTTCATCAACCCTTTCGCTTTCCCAATATCCATTTCAAGCCTGCTTTGTATGAGTCATGCTAGACATAAGTAGTGGTACATTCCCATGGTACTGACATATAAAAGTGATTAGTGTCAATCACTGGGGTCTTATATACCCTGCGTAAAAGGACTGCTTCTTTTATTTCTTGAATGGACCTCATTTGCAAGTGTTTCATGACTTATTTTATAGTATACTATGGAGTTATACAGCTGAAAGCAAAATAACTAAATTGCAGGCTTTTGTTCAAAAGTATCTTTTTTAAGTCCAAGATGAATTCACTGTCCCCTCCTCCCACACTTTTCTCTCAGGTGTCAAACTGTCACAGTTTCATGTATAAGTGACAATTGCTACTGGAAAATAAATGATTTGAAAGTAATTCTGTTCTCCAGTGCCAGCAACGGAAAGATTTTTATTTTCATTCATTCATTCATTCATTCATTCATTCATTCATTCATTCATTCATTTATATAGATAGACAGATAAACTACTTTAGATTTCCCTTTCCTAATGTTTTAATGAAAGGTTACATAACACATCTAAGCTAAAGTAAATTTAGCCATGTATCAATGTCGCAGTCAATTGTTACATTTCATTTGTTGATTAGAAAATGCTCATGCATACCACTTGTGTAAGGACTGACTCAGACAGTAAAAGAATGCCTCTTCCCAAGGATCTGTGCATCAGATATGCACCCTCCACTGAAAGGATGTCATAAGAAAGCATAAAAGACCTTATAAACAGTATTAGTGCACCAAGCTGATAATGTTGACATCTGTCCCTTCCAGCAAAGAAGTCCTAATTTGGGCAGTTTTGTTCTATTGTGGTGGGAGGGCATGAAATGTTAAATGTGTTGATATTTTACAAGAATTACAAGGGAAAATAGTTTGCAACTTTTCTCTATATGTCGCAGACATTTTTGATACTATATTTAGGCAATCTTAAAATGCATAGTAGTATAAACCACACCACTGCACTGTTGCATGAATTCTACTAAGGATCTCCTGTTTCTTCTTCTAGTTGCCCAGGTATGCCTGTTCTACCCCAGTCATAAGGGCTTTTCAGAATGAGCTTGTACCACACTAAAAAAAAAAAATTGTACTTTTTTAAAATTATTGTATTCCTTACAACAAGAAATTGGTAAACTCTGCTTATTACATGCTGAAATGTAGTCTTGTTGTGTCTTTCGGCTTTTCCCTGTTAGGGGTCACCACAGCGGAACTCCGGTCCGCTAATGATTGGCAGTAGATTTTTACATGCCGAGTTATTGGCCCTGACACACAACCTTCAACGAAGGTACGCCCATTCATGCATGTCTCCACACAGAAGATGCTCTAGCTGGGAATCAAACAGGACAACATCTTACTGTGAGGCGACAATGCTACCGCAGCACCACCATCGCAGTCTGCTGAAATGCAGTCTTGTAATGTACTGTATATATTCATTTCAACAACAGGTTAATATCTGCATACTGCATGTTGATATGTATTCTTAGATGTAAGCTCAAATCCTCACTTGTGTACTGAACTGTATTTGGAGCTTTTCTCCCTGGGCCTCTGCTGAAAATGGACCTGTGTCCAGTCGAGCTTTCCTGGTTATCAAATGTAAAATAAAAATAAAAATAAAATAAATAAACTCACGTCTAAAATTTACTCATAATACTGAGTTAAATACTGAATATTTAATCATACTGTGATGCTGCGTATATAAATTTGTCAAAAGAGGTGACAGCTGACTTTTAAACATTGACTGATCTAATTGTTCTGTTTTGCTATGAAAGGCATGGCTACATTGGAAGCAGCTGTAACCAGTGTTAAGTTTTCTTCCTCTCTACAATAAAGACTGTGGAAAACAGTTTCATACCTGTCTTTTTACAGCATCTACTGAGCTCATGACATCAGCAGGACTAATTACCCATATAAGATTGCCAGCAATACCTGAATGGGTAAAGTACAATTTTCCCTGTGTCTGTGGTATGTCATACAGGTATATGCAAATTCCTCTGCAAATTATGTGAGAAGTAGAGCTTTTAAAAAGTAGGCGGTCTTTCCCTTCCATTAATTCCAATACAAGGAAATGAAAGTTTTATGAAGTACATGGAGGTTTCTGTTACCTACACAATACTGAGACCATATTATTGGGAGAAAGGTAACCTAAGAATTGAGTTAAACTGTAGCAGAAGGTGGATTTTTCCTTTAACAACTCATTCCTTTAATCATCTCCACTGTCAGAGAACATCTTGTTTTGAAAGCAAATAATATTGATCTTGAGAGGGTTTCAGAAGTGAAGGGAACAAAAACTGCATTGATGCATGCTTCAAAACTACAATAATAAAATTATAATTATTAAATGATTATTCTTAGGTCATATCACAGATATAAATACTGCCCTCTGGAATAAGTCTGTTCTGACAGAGTATATCTCCTTTAAATTAGAGGAAGCACCATGCAGTTTGATAAATAAAAGTTTTGATTAGTTTGCTTTCTTGTTAGTATTCTAACATTCATAAACAAACTACCACCAAGTTATAACATTTTTTCTGACTATATTCAGCTGACTCTCACCAGTTGGAAGAAGCACACACTGAAAATACAAATGAATGACCATTTCTCTATGTTTCAGTATCCATGTGGTCAGTTGATTTCACACGCAGGCTGATCCACACCTAGAACATTCCTAAAGGTGACATCTCTGATGTCTGACTATCACAAAGTGAAAATTCTGTTCATAGTAATTCAATGGGTATGTTTATTCCTGCTACACCCAAACAGTTTCACAAATATTGCTTAATTGTAATCAAGTGTTTTTCAGAAGTTGGTGGACAATTGCTCATATAAATAGGCTACTACAATCACCACCCCAAATAACTCTTTCATTGATTACATCTTTAAATGAAACATGTATGCCTCTGTACAGATTGTGATATATTAGCTTATCCAAAACAAAGACTGCATACCATATGTTACTGTATTGTACATCAGATGCAGAAGGACTGCAGTGCTGACTGGTTGGAAGACGGTCATACCTCAGGCTGGATGTTTTACCACATGCTTTAATCATAGGGCAAAATATTTAATTTATTCAAGTCAATAGGTCACTCTGTAAATATATAAAAAAAAATATGTTTTTAATTCCTAGCTGTCTTTGAGTCCAAACATTGCCACTGCTACCAGGTGCTGAAATAACTTGGTAACCACAGTAAAAGGGTTAAAGTAATTCACTAGTTTTGCAGATTCACTTAACCCCATACTTATTTTGAACAGGACAGATGTCTTCTAAACTAAAGTACTTTACCTCAGAAAAACATGGCCTTTGTTTTGCCAAGGTTAAGCAAACTGTTCTTTGATATTTAGACCTCTGTCATCAGCCAGTGTTTGAAAACGCACCTGCAGTTTAGAGTAGGTGTCATACAAATAGATTTTTATACAATTATCCACATACTAAATCAGACAGTTATATGCAGTTCACCTAATGTCATTTGCAAATGTGCAAAACATAAATGGACTTGGGACTAATCCTTGGAGTGTACCTATCCTAACAGAGTTACATCTATGCAGAGTGAACTTACGTGTGCAAAAAAGCAAGTGCTAATTTGATGTACTGGGTGGCTTTGAGAGATCCAGAAGAAAGGATGTCAAGGAACTCAGAAGCACTCATATTTAGTAAGGAAAAAAGCATATAGTCTTTAAATGAGGTCTTTCTATGCTCTGTGGAATTTATGGAAACTACATCATGTATTAGAGAGGAGTATAAATGGCTTGATGTGCCATGATAGTTGCAAGTAGACTGTCCCTTCTAGAATCCTGACTAAAGAACAAAGCCGAGTAATGTACCTGTAATTATTAATGTCATGACCAGGACCTCATTTATGGGTACTAACACATTTTACTGTTTACATGTTCTCTCTTAAATGGAGTGACCGATTATCCAAAAAACAAAACATGCTGTCATGAGAACAGCAGCAGTGAGTTTTACTTACCTGATCGAAAGCCCAGAAGTTTGAGTTTTTATCATGTGACAAGTCTATGTTAAAATATGCACTGAAAGAATCATTCTGTGCCCATCATTAATGTACCCATCAAAGGCAGGCCGAGACACTCTAGAGGAAGCATCAGCAAATTCATATCATGTGTGCATGAGCGTGAAGAACAAGAAAGCCCAGTGATCTTCTCATAACAGAGAGACAAATTTGTGTGGCCATATATAAGCCTCTTAAATGCACAAATTATCTGACCTTCAGCCAAATGTTCAGTCATGAGATTGTAATTAAATGTTGTGCAAAATCGAGATACTGCATTGTTTGATACTATGTGTAACACTGCAGTAAGAAATGCTTTATCACATGTGAAACTAAAAGTGGCAGATAAGTTTTTGTTTAAAATGTGGGTGAGGGTTCATGTTAAGAGTTATTTTGGTAACAATGAAGAAAATACTAGCAGGAGAAATGTGAAAACTGAAATGAACGATTTAAATCACATTGTTCCTCGAGTGCATCTAGAATAAGTCTGTGTTATGTCATTGCATTACTGTTATGCTGGCAACACATATTGTATTTTTAAAAGGAAGGAAGGTTCAAGCTCGGTTGGAATATGGAAACATGATTACCATTGTCAAGGGTCCCTTGGTGTGTAAGCATAAGAGCAGAACATGCAAAAAAATCGAAGAAATTCTGCCTCCGCGTATAGTGCAAAAACTTTATAGGATGCTAATAAGGAAACTAGACCATTGTTACAAGTTAGGATCAGCTGGCAATGAGCAAAACTAAGGCAGGAGTATGAGCCAGTGTTTACTAGACAGACACAATAAAAGAGATAGAAAAGTTAAATGCCACAAAAATGCACCCCATCCTGGGTATAAAAGTCCCTTGATCCCAGTGCCTATCACAAAAGAACCATTTGAAAAAAAAACTGCTATAGGCATCATGGACTCACTAGTAAAACTGAGGAGATTATGAGTAGAGTCTAGAAATAACAGACTATGCCATAATGTTTCCAGAATCAGTATCATTACCCAAAGCTAATACTACGGTGGCAGGGCTGCTGCAAGAGACCTGGTACTGCTTTGTCACATGAGAAGGCATCTCCACGGAGATATTTACTGAGCAAGACTCCAACTTTATATCAAGGTTACTAAACAAGTTAAATGAGGGCTTTGAAATGTAACTGTTATAGTTATCAGTCTACTATCTACATACTGATGGATAAGTTGAGAGGTTTAATTAAACACTGAAATCCACGCTGAGGAAAATTGTGGATGTAGATGGTAAGAATTGGGGACAGCTGTGATTCTACTGACAATTTGCAATAAGGGATTAGATTCAAGCCTTTAACTAGATTTACTCTTTCTGAACTTTTGAATTGCAGACATCTGAGGAGACTGTTTGACATCATTAAAGAAGGGTAGAAAGAGGGGAAGACATACTTTAAGCATGACACAACATTATGTTAATTTGCAGGATTGATTAAATCTAGTTACTCCTATATAGTAAATGAAAACATGCAGATAGACCAGGAAATGCTACAGTAAGAATGCTTGAATTACAGAATTTGACCCAGGAGATCAGGTATCTGTGCTGGTGCCCTTAACAAGAAAACACATTTCTGGCAATATGAAAGGTATCATTGAGATGACAGAAAGGATAAATGCAATGAACTATTACGCTATACAACCAAGAAAGAAAACAGCAGATCTATCACACTGCTGTACTGAAGTCATACGAAAAGGCAGAAAGTTCTGTGGTTAGCTAGCAAGCTGAATATCATTCACGAGAAACAAAAGAGTTTTACCCAAAGTACAAAAGGAGGAACCAAGAGGGTTTCTCATTAAAAAAATACATTTTCAGAAATCTGGAAAAACTACACTGATAGAACTTAACATAGAGACAACATCTGGTTTCATGGATAAACTAACTCATTACAAACACCAGTTTCAGCAACAACTAGTAAAAGAAGATTAAAAAAAGGGTCTATATTACCATGTTGACAAGGATGTTCATCGAAAGCCCTTACGTCGACACATGTACACTGAAACACCTAAATGTCAAATAGCCACAAAAGCAATTTTTTTCCCAGGGGGAAAAAATCACTAGGCCAACAAACATTAAAACAAACCTACAGACACAATGAATGGGGGGCTTCACCCCCTCACACCCCGATGTGGGGGGCTATGCCCCCCCACACACCCTACTTAAATATACAACTCCCGAGGAGTGGAGGAAATGACAAATTCCTGACGACGACTCAGTAATTTTTTTTCCCTGGAAAAAAAAATTGCTTTTGTGGCCATTCAACATTTAGGTATTTCGGTGTACATGTGTCGACATACTGGGGTTTGATGAACAGCCCTCTCAACATGGTAGTATAGACTCAAAAAAAAATGCTCAAACCAGGTATGACAGAAAATGGAGCAGCCCGATACTGTTAGTTATTAAGCCTGATGGCAGTATCAGGGTCTGTAATGACTTTAATAAACTGAATAACTTTTTAAAGTTTGGTAGTTATCCAGTGTCCGTTACTGATGATTTTATAGAGAACTTAAGAATAGCCAAATACTTGACAACACTGGACTTGAAAGGATATTGATTGATACCACTTACCCCCTCAGCCTTAGGAAGAAAAGAGCCTTTGTAAACCCTGATGGCCTTTTCCAGGCACAGTATTTTCATTTCGCCTGCTTGGAGCCCCAAGCACGTTTTAGACACTGATGGACAAAAACTGAAACCCTACTCATAATATGCTGAGCATACCTGAATGATGTGGTCAGTCATTGAGATGATTGGGAGTATCCCTTCCCAAAAATGTAGTCTGTGTAAGAATCTCTAAGATAGGAAAGCAGGCTTGACTGCAAATGTAAGTTGAGTACGGTGGAAGCCAAATGCTTGGGATATCATTTACAAAGATGGGTAGCAAGTCCACAAGTAGACCCTAAAAAACTGGCCTTTCCCCTATACTAAGAGACAGATGTAGACTTTTCTTGGACTAGTTGGATACTATAGGAAGTCTGCTCCTAATTTGGTGAATATTGCCCATAAAGATACAAGCAGGTATAGTATTTAATGAACTAGAAACAATACAATGTTCTGAACCTTTGTTTGTGGTGACTGATTTTACTAAAGAATTTACCCTGTATAGCACTGCACCAGTGGTAGTCATGGGGGCTGTGCTATCACAGGACATTCAACATGTTATCACATGACATTCGAGGTGAGAAGCAGCCTGTGTGCTATATCAGCCGGAAGTTGAGCAATGCATACGAGAGATGATCACTCATAGGAAGAGGTACAAAGTGGCCCATAGATGTCTTGAAGTACAGTTTGTTAGGCTGGCACTTCCATTTGCTATTAGATTATGCCCCTTGGCAATGGTCAAGTAGTCAGACCAGTGGCAGTTTGAAGTTGTGCTGGTGAGCACAGGTTTACCAACAGAAATGATAATGGATTGTCAAGGGCCTTCAGCCCATTGTTAGGAGACCAGCACATCAAAGGATGTGGTTGGGTGTAGTGCTATCATTTTGGTTATAGCACATTGGCAATAATCATCTTCAAACCACTTTTCCCCCTTTTTTTCCCAAATTGGGTCAGCAGTCATCACTCTTATCTTGATACAGTGCTATTCTCCTTCTTCAGTGGTCATGTCTATCTACCACAGGTCATCTCTCACACAGTCCAGTCATCTCTCTGCTGGATGTCCTTGTCTACCACAGGTCATCTCTCACACAGTCCAGTCATCTCTCTGCTGGATGTCCTTGTCTATCTACCACAGGTCATCTCTGTGCTGGATGTCCTTGTCTATCTACCACAGGTCATCTCTCACACAGTCCAGTCATATCTCTGCTGGATGTCCTTGTCTATCTACTACAGGTCATCTCTCACACAGTCCAGTCATCTCTCTGCTGGATGTCCTTGTCTATGTACCACAGGTCATCTCTCACACAGTCCAGTCATCTCTCTGCTGGATGTCCTTGTCTATCTATCACAGGTCATCTCTCACACAGTCCAGTCATCTCTCTGCTGGATGTCCTTGTCTATCTACCACAGGTCATCTCTCACACAGTCCAGTCATCTCTCTGCTGGATGTCCTTGTCTATCTACCACAGGTCATCTCTCACACAGTCCAGTCATCTCTCTGCTGGATGTCCTTGTCTATCTATCACAGGCCATCTCTCACACAGTCCAGTCATCTCTCTGCTGGATGTCCTTGTTTCCACTTGCCATCCTCCAGCCTCTCCCACATTTTCTTCACCAAATCATGTTTGCTTTCCTAAGCAGATACCCGAACCACCATAATCTGTCCTCATTGACCTTCTCTGCAGTGGGAGCTACTTTGGTTTCTGCTCTGATGTAATTGTTATAACTGTCCCACAGTGTGCATCCAATCACCCATCACAGACACTTCATCACACTTAGCTTCCTTGACTGCTTTGCTTTCATTGCCCAGGCTTCCATGCCATACAGAAGTATTGGAGACACCACTGTTTTGTACACTTTACATTTCAGCATTTTGGCATTCTTCTGTCACACACTGTCCTTGACACTTGGTTATGTGGCTGTAGCCCCTCTGATTCTAGCTTTAACCTCCCTGAGCAGACTTCCCTTCTAAACCATATCTCCCAGAAACGTTAAACTGTTAACCTTGTCCCCTATTGTTTTGTCCAATTTCAGTTTTCAGCTTTTGAGTTCCCACATTTGCTGACACAACCACTGTCTTGGCTGTACTCCATTTCATCCCACGTGTTTGCAGTTTAGCACCCCACTCCTCAGTTATTTGCTGATGTTCATGTTCAGAGTCTGCTTGTAATGCCATATCATCTGCATACAGCAACTTAGTTAATCTGTCTCCTTCAACCTGTCTGTTAATGTAGTCCATCACCACTACGGATAGGGGTGGGCTCAGATGTGAACCATGATGCACACCCACTGTCATTGGGAATCCCTCTCAGAGTCCAAAAACTGTTTGACCTTAAGTCATCGGATCCTTGTACATAGCCTGCTTAATTCTATCAATGTTTCTATAACTTTAAACCATTGCAGGACTTCCCAAATCAGCTTTCTTGTGACCCTGTCATATGCTTTCTCCAAGTCTAAAAATCTGCAGCTGAACTCGTTCCTCACCCCACTGCTGCCTAAATAGGGGTTTTACTCTGTGCATCACCTGTAGCTTCTTCTGAACTGTTTGTCTTACTGGAAAGCCTGGGTCAGTTAACTTATGCACCATCCTGATATGAATCCAAATGGATCATCTTCCATCTTACTTTTGACTGCTTATCAGTCACCCTCTTCAGAACTTTAATCCTATGCAACAGGATTCCTGGGACTTACATGCTATCTCCAAATCTAGGAATGCCCAGTTGGACTTTCCTTACATGGATAATATATGTGCTGCAGTACGGACTGTGGGAATATTCTTACAACCGTTAATTAGACAAACCCAATGTATTCGCTAGATAAAAGGGCACAGATTGCCACTTCTGCTGATTTAAAATGAACTAGCTTGTAGAGCTAGAAGCAGAAAATTCATTCAACTGGAGGTTCAGAGTGGGTTGGTTGGAGCTTGTCTGGATGTGTGGAGATGTTGTTCTTATCCACAGAATTGTACCTGAAATAACCATCTACAGTTTAGAGCAGTGACTGGGGCCTAATTACGACAAACAACTTAAAAAGTTTTAAGGCAGCTTGTACTTAGAAAGGGTGATAGAGAGACTATGATACTGTATGATATAAAATGACTAAATGTGCTGTTTTATTTTTAACCAGATGGGCTATTAATTTATATTTTTCTGTAACTTAATGAAACATGAACATGTGCTTTAAGGAAGTCCCGCCTCCAATGTAAACTATGTCATGTGAATACATTATTTATTATTTTTAATGTTTGTGTGTCTTTTTTCAGCTATCGGTCTGATTACCGAATCACTACTCTTATAAACTGAATGGGAATATAGAATACATCATCCATTGTTGTATTAGAATTTGCAGTCATAATTCCCTTAATTAAAGAATATAATTGCTTCCCTCTTCTGTGTTACCCAATGTTTAAGAAAATCTAGTACAATAAACCTGCTTTATATAAGGTAGATAAATGGGTTTTGCCAAAACAGCATAATAGTTTTCTGATTTTACATTTGCAGAAAGCAGATCTGCTTTTGTACCGCAATAATACATTTAACAACTGCTTTCTTTTCTCACTGCCATACTCACTCAGTAACTTATTCATGTCACAGTTCAATGCAGGCATTCAAGTTTTATGACAGACACAAGAAACTAAAATCAATGCATCAGTGACTTTGGAGAACTGGCCAGAATATCAAATATCTGTCTTGAGACAATGACATCCTAGATCTGGCACAGTTACACCTCATTATTTGTGAAGGTGAAGTGAGGACCTCAGTGTATTACGTCTTTGGTAGATCTAAGGCTATGGAGGAAAGATATCTTCCATACAACTCGCAGGATTTACTTGTAGGGCAGAAGAAAATACAGATTTGTGCACATGAGTAGTTTATCAGAATTGTATTGTCTTTGGTTTTATTCCAAAAAAAAATCTAATGGTGGAATTAATGAACGATAAAACAATAAATATGACAAAATCAAAACAAGGAGAAATTAATACTTTGGGACAATAGTTATTGTAAAGGGGCCATTCCTTAAGAGATAATGTTCTTACATAAAGAAAAATCCATTTGGTCACTCCACTAAAGATATTGAAGAATGTTATTAAAATGAAACATAATAAAAAATGAAAAACTTCATTAAAATTAAAACGAATTATAAATTACAAGCCCGACTTTTAACCTTTCTAATGTGTGATAGATATCAAATGATAAACCCTCCTAAAAATACAACACAGACACAAGCCATCAGTGAATCTAAAACATTAATTAAAAACTGAACTGTGATAAGATTGGACAAAAATATTAAGTTCCCATGTACTTATTTATGTATTTATGTTTATTTCTTTGATATCTGCATAAACTCACAAGGCAGAAATATTTGTTTTCATTGCTAACCCAAGGGCATTGCTTGATAGATAAAGCAATTTTCTCAGTTGCACAGTAGGCGAAAGGAAGCTGTGGGACTCAAACCCCAGACTGCAGATGAAGCTCATTAGCAGACTTAAACTTCTGCCACCAGTCAAACTTTGCCAGAGCATTTCATGACATATTAGTTCATTCAAATAGCTTCCACCTAAGAGACTGCTTTGCACTATCTCCAAGATATAAAATCTGAAATTATAGACATGATTCACTATGATATTATGTCTAATATAAAGCATTTAACACATTCCCTTTAATAAGATTTTTCTCTTACCTGTCCATAAAAGGATCTGTCTGCCTTACATAAAAAGTTCAGGTATTCACACCTCACTGTATAGACCAAATCCCTTAAATAACAACTAACCCAACCATTAAAGGTACATTTATTATACATTTTATGGTAAGTGAACACATCTGTATTATCAATGTAACCACAGGTATTGTATTTATTTTCATTCATTCGAGGATATAACTGACAACAACTCCCCCAAATTGTAACTCTGATTTTTAGTAAATTATGGTCAAGTCCCACCCATTTTTGCAACTTGCAGACAATATGAAGGCAATGTGTTAAACTGCTTTATATAAATAATGTGACAGTGGATTTCCATGGCTGCATTTTTTAAGCACAAGGTTTTCTATTAAACCAGTCCTGAGAAACAGAAATGTTCACATGATTTAATTATACATGTTGTTTACCAATCATTTTTAAACTAATTTCTTGAATTCATTAGAGTGTATTAAGAAAGACTTATTTTACATCATATTTAAATATACTTGACTTGAGAGAGTGAACTAATTTGTCTCAAAGTACTGAACTCTGGTTTATATTATTTTCATGTTAATAAATTTGTATAATTTTTATTATTTTTCATTTAGGTAAAGTTATTTGCTATCCTAAAAGGAGAAGCTGAGTTGTATTTATTTATTTTTATTTGTTTGTTTGTTTTTGTGGAATTGTGGTAAGTTTATAGATAGATACTGGGCTAGCTGCCCTTGTGGGCAATTTTAAGCCTAGCCAATTTCCCTCAAAGGGGAGAATTAAACTCTGAACTCTGTGTTGGTGAGGAAAACACCTTAATATTATATGAACCCCCAACCATTCATTATCCGGAGTCATAAATCTTAAGTCTGAACCTATGATTACATATGTAACATTATCTTAATAAAGAAATACCTTTACATTTGTAACTAAAGTTGCAGCCAGGAGTCATGCAGCAAGGCAGTTATCATGTCATTCATGTTGTCATATGATGAAATTGTGACATGGGCTATCTATTTGTAATAATGGTGCTTAAAGTTAAAACAAAAGCCACCTATAGCTAGGTGTCTATGGCCGAAGAAACCATGCAGCTTGAAAAACAAAGTGCCTGATCCTTCAATATGAAAAATATTAATATTCTTCTTCTTTCAGCTTTTCCCAGTTAGGAGTCACCACAGCAGATCACCTGTCCACTCATGATTGGCAGTGGAGTTTTACAGTGTTGAGTTGCCAGCCTAACACCGAACCTTCCACAGAAGGCACACACATGCACACATTCATGCCTACGGACAATTTGGAGTGCCCAATCCACCTACAGCATGTCTTTGGGATGTGGGAGGAAACCAGAGCACCCAGAGGAAATCCACGCGACCACAGGGAGGACATGCAGACTCCACACAGAAGGCACCTCAGCCGAGGATCGAACCGGAGAACCTCTTGCTGTGAGGCGTCAACATTAACCGCTGCACCACTGTGGCCGCCCATGAAAATTATTAATATTAATAATGTAAAATGCATGGTTCTCTCTCTAGTGTAGCATAATCAATAATTTAAACAACAAAACATTTAGCTTGCTCTGTACTCACCACAAAGTTCCTTGGTATCCACATTGCTGTAAGATTATAAGTGAAGCATGAGAAAAGGAATAAAACAGGAATGAGTTAGTCCTCCAAAAACACAAGAAATAGTGATTTGTGTTTACAGCAAGTACTTGAGACAGTTTCTTATACATTTTTTAAATGCATCAGTATAGGTGATCTCTCTCACGAGGATCATGCATTTGTATTTTTATACAATTCGCAAGATTATAACTTCCTAGAATTGACAATTCTATATAGTCTGAAACTATATCACACAAAACAGTACTTTTTTTTTACTTATTGTCAAAATTGTATACACTTACATAAGTACCATTTTGATACTACAACAGACGTTATAACTGCGGAGACGAATCACGCCAGACCTAGTACCTGGTATTCCATTAGGATGCTACTCAAGTTAAAGATCCTCTCAGCTCAGATATGTTATCAAGATAACAGAAAACAAGTCACATGTCTAAGTTGCTCTGAAAGCTGGTAAAATGAAGAAGGATACACATTTTATAAAGCTGCTGACATGGACAGTTACGAAATGAGAGTCAGTCATTAAGCAAGTACTTGATTAGAACCCAAAAGCTAAAGATTCACAAGGAAAGTATGGT
This sequence comes from Protopterus annectens, assembly GCF_019279795.1. Taxonomy (NCBI): domain Eukaryota; kingdom Metazoa; phylum Chordata; order Ceratodontiformes; family Protopteridae; genus Protopterus; species Protopterus annectens. The sequence continues at coordinate 360,955,708 of NC_056742.1, forward strand.
CTGTACCTCACTTAATTCTTTTTTTGACTTACCCAGCCTCCATATCTCTCAACTGTACAGATTTTTGCAGAATGTCCGGATTCTTGCCTCATATTTTTGGTATAGTCCTCATAACATTTTGGTTTTCTGGTAAACCATTGGCAAAACATTGAGAACTGAAGACAGAAAATCATGACATGCATTTGAATTTCAGACTTCATTCCCTTCAGAAAATACATGCTAATGTATTGTACAGAATTAAATAATTTCTGGAAAGACATTAATCACTTTTTACAAGCAATTTTCACAGATAAGTTTTTACTCTCAAAGTCATTAGTTTTGTTTAACACTCCTGTTCCTAATTGCATTACAGAAACTAATCAGCCTCTGCTCTGGTCCATTTTATCAGTAGTCAGGAAAACAGTTATAAGAAACTGGAAGTCTAACCCCAGGATTTACTAATCTTCTGTGCAGGACTAGTCTAGTCCTGCATAGAAGCTGCAGTTTAGGAGGAGGATGGCAGCGTGCCATGCATATTAATGAATGCACGCTGCCTGAACTCCTAATCCTACACAGAGCGTGTACGAGTGCAGGGGGCTTGTCTGAGAGCAGAGCTCTCAGAATAAACATGTCCATGCAATATAGAACAGCAGAAAGTGGAAATAAATGAGCAAGGCCACTCATAGGTGTCTGCATATCTCAACCAACAGTCCCCCATATGTACAACAGTACATATAAATAAACCGAAGAAAACCCACTATATTTATTTAAATCCGAGTACAGTTAACTGTAGGTGTGCGGGTGTGCCCATCGCTGAGCTACAGTTAAAGCAACTTAAAAGGCTGAAGAGGATAAAAAGGAAGATATATGCAAATGAAGCAGCACAGCAATAGTGTAGTGGTCAGAGCATTCACCTAACAAGCAGGCATTCACGGTTCGAGTCCCACTGCAGCACATACCATTTTCCATGTGAAATCTGTATACGAACATTTATTTACATGTTATTGCTGTACAACCTACTAAATAACATTTAAATGTGAAATGGAATACTGCATTAAATGCACATGTGAAGAGTCAGTACCATAATGAATAAGTCAGCAGTAAGCAGGCATAAGCACAGATGAGCAGTAGTAAGCATATGTAAGCACCAGGAAGCGTGTGCAAGTGCGTTTGCATGGGGTGAAGGACCGGCGACACAGATTAAGCAAAGGAGAAGCTAACTGAGTGCAAGACACTGTGACCGGAAGCCAGCAGTGCTTACCTCTGCGCAAACCTGCTTACAACTGCTTGAAAGTGCCTTAAGCACACTGCATCCAACGGCCGGTGTTCTGCCCAGTAACAAAACAAACAGCTTTTGCAAGTCTGGAACCCAGGACCATGCACACCATACACGAAACGATTTACCACTAAGCCATGCCAGATATGCAGAAATTGTATGTTGACAGAAACATAACCCAGCCCAGTCATGCAACAGTACAGAGAATGTATACCAACAGCTAGATGGGCGTATGTGTGCAAATATATCACTATCTAAATGGATACAACATATCTATAGCTGTAGTCACATATATATATATATATATATATATATATATATATACATATATATAAATATGCAGAGATATATACACAGATATATATATATATATATATATATATATATATATATATATATATATACAAATATATGAACAGATATACATGCAAATGCTGACAACTACACATATATATGTTCATAGGTTCATAGGTAGGTACTAGGCTATCTGTCTGAATGCATTTATAAGCCTAGCCAGAATGTGTTGGCTTTCGCCTCCCCCTTAGATTAGTTCCCTGTGTCGCTGTCCAGCAGAGCCACTGAAGTGATCCCCAGTGTAAACTTTGTTTCTCATCCACTCGTCAAGGTTTCTCTTGAGTGCTAGCGAGCAGCTCTGCCTAATGTAGATTGGAATCTTGTTGCAAAGCATGGGAAGTCTCTGGGACAGCAATCTATCCCTCCAGCGAGTCCTATTTATTGTTGTGGTGAGGTTTAGATCCCTAGAGCATGTGGCTCGAGGGGATAAGGTTTTCTTTAGGTGGAGCATGTCCATCAATTCTGGGTTGGACATAGCCTTGTATGGCAAGCAGAGATCACCTCTGAGTGGGCGGTATGCAACCAAGTACAGCTGGAGTTTCTTTAGTCGAGCTACATAGGGCATCTGTTTGAGGCTACTGATCCTCTTGGTGAGGTACTTCTGTGGTCTTTTCAGCTGTTGCAGGTGTCTTGTAAGGTACATCCCAAATGGGGCATTGTACTCTATGATGGGTCTAATGAGTGATGAGTAGAGGGGCACAATGACCTCTTTTGATCTGGATGCAAACCCTTTTGTGATTAGGTAGGCCACATAGAAGACTTTTCTAACCACTTTGGCAATGTGATTATCAAAAGAGAAATTACTATCTACTTGGATCCCCAAATCCCTTATTGTGTTTTCCGTATTTAGGGGACTACCACCTATGTGGTTGTTTGTGGGCACTTTGTTATTTTCAAAGGGAATAACTATGCACTTTTTAGCATTTAGCTTGAGGCCATGATTTTGACACCAGGTATCCGTCTCAGTGAGACCCTTTTGCAGGACGTCTGTGTCAGCTGGTGATTCAATTATAGCCCCTAGTTTGTAGTCGTCTGTGAACTTGGTCAGCCATAGTCCTCCTGTGCTTGTCTATACCTCAAGAGAAGTATATGCCGAACAGGAGGGGTCCTAAGACTGAGCCCTGGGGAACGCCACTTGTAACCGGTTTAGAGTCTGACCTAGCTCCCACAACTCTCACTATGTGGGTTCTGTCCGTAAGCCAATTGGCAACCCATCTTATGTCAACATCTATATGTCCATATATACACATTGTGGCATATGTACACAGATATATGTCTCTGTAGGTATATTCCAACATAGTTAGAAATATGTACGCAAATATATATACCCACAGAAGTATATATGGCCAGACATATATAGATACCAATGGTAGATGAACAGAAGCATATATGTCCACGTACACCGTCAATGGGCCTGAGAGGCCCCAAACAATAGATGTCATGTACGGATTTGCATACCTCTTTGCCCAGTCAAACACATCCGCCCTGCAATACATTACCAAGCTCATAGTATTGTACGTCTGTCATTGAACTAGGGAATTAAATTAGCCCTCTGTCATGTCACATGTCAACATCATATACCCCTCTCCCCCACCCACTAGGTGGGCTGAGCAGTACAGGCCCATCCAACCTAGGCCATCCCCAACCCATACATGCATAACCCACAGTTTCGCTTCCTCCCACCCACAGCACACACGCAGTCAACATCCCTACCCTGGTTACTGGCCCATAGCTACCACACCACCACATATTGCCCACCCCCCCTTGGGACCCATACTGACAGATGTTCTGACCCAAATATCCTAGGTTTGGCACATGCCGTAGACCATGCACATAGCCAGGGGTACCTATTTAAGTCTGTGGGTAGACAAAGGTTGAATACCCAATGTGTGGGTTGTCTCGCATGGGACAAATGTATTCCTGGTACTAGCAATAGATGTCACATGTGACTCTGTGTACACTAACGGATTTAGTCATAGGTACTGCAAAGCATACGTGGCACACAAGGTTGGCCGGTATGCACACGAAACACCGTATCCAGCAATACAAGTCAACATTACAGGCTATGTAGCTAAATATTTAGAGGTATATGTGTTTGTATAAATACCCATAACTATATAGATACATACTGCCCCCTCTCTGTAGTACAAATGTATACATACATAGATAGACATATAAGTAAATACACACATATACATATGTAGACACCCATACATCCACATGTCGTTAGATACTACTGCTTCCCCACCAGTCAGTCGAATGGCCTACTATACAGTTAAGATGTCCCCCCCACCACCTACCCATCTACACCTCCACTAGTCACATCTACTCTACAATACAAGTATGGCATAACTAAACATAACCCGAATACCTGAGTGTAACCTATCCAGAAATGCTAAACTGAATCCTACTTAACCTTACTCTGACCTTCGTGAACAGTCATACCTGACATGTATACCTGACTTAAGCATGTATAATACCGACATGTACATGAAGTAGCATGGGGGTATGAGGCAGCAAGCAGGAGTATGCCTGTTTGGGCAGCGGTAAGCAATGGCCACACTGGGTAAGCAATGTGGAGGCCAACCCAGTGTAAGACACCATAACCAGAGGTCAGCAAATCTGAGCCTAGCGCACACCAGCGCATACCCGCCTACACTTCACCCACAGTGCCTTAGGTATGCTGCAGCCCACAGCCCTCATCGTGGCCAGTAAAAACATAATCAGCACTCCCAGGTCCCCCCCCCAACACACTATAGTCCAAGTGAGTTACCATGAAGGCATGGCATGCAGATATACATTCAGCTGCTGTTATCACAAACATATCATCCGGCACAGTCAGTCAACAGTATAGGAAATGTATGTATGTACATTAATACCAGCAAACATGTGTACAGTGCTTAGTCACAGTATTCTGAGCAGTCTATGAGTATTAATGAACAGTGCCTGTCCACGCATACTATGAGAACAGTAGTCTTGCATAATAATGAAGAGAGTAATGGAAAACAGGGCACGGCGTGGGGGGGTATTTCATCCGCGGAAGTGGGAGATGAGGCTGGTCTGGTGTGTGCACAAAATGCTGCTTCTGAAAACCCTGGCAGGATGCTACCAGTGGGAGAAACAGTGTAGACTAGCAAAGTGTACTCGTGACACAACAACAGGTCCGTCCCTGCCAGGACGCACCAGACTTTATGGGTCACAATGATGTTTCCACCAGTATTGGAGGTGGATGAAGGGAAGGCTCGAACTAAACAGATGAAGAGCCTGCAGAAGGTTGCATCGAGACAGTAATATGGAAGAGTACCGAGATGTGCAGAGAGGGAAATGTGTGGAGGTGTGGTATGGCAGGGCTAGCAACTGCAGAATGGATGGATACTGTGTACGTGGAGCTCGGGGACCTGGGAAAGGGAGCATGGGTACAACATTAAGGTAGAAATATGCAAATTACACAGAACTGCAATAGTGTAGTGGTCAGAGCATCTGCCTACCGCGCATACATTCCCGGTTCAAGTCCCACTGCAGCACATTCGGTTTTCTGTGTGAAATCGGTATAACAACATTGTTTTGCTGTATAACTTACTAAATGACATTTACACTTGCACAGGAGTACTGAATTACACATATCCCACTCACTATTCAAAGGACATGAGACAACACACAGATATGTATACACAGACAACCTTTAATGGTGTATTTTACAGTAATGTATGCCATTACCGACAGCAAATATATCTGCACTTATTTAATCAGTGAGGAATGCAAGGCCCACACAGAAAAGTAGATGCAGACAGTGCAGATATATAACATACAATGCTGTCCAGGCCAGGCCCGTCAATTCGTACAACTGTGGACAAAGGATTTGCCATCAAGATAGGTAACAATAAACCATAACAGATGTAGTTCAGCAGACACCAGTCACACCCTGTAGTCAAGGTCTAGGGGGACATTTCTTACCTGTGATAATGTCTATGTATCTGCCACATGTATGGACCCTGACCAACAAATGTCATGGGTGTCCACGATATGACTGGGATGATAGCAGGAATGCTAGCATTATATTACTGAACAATCCCCAAAAGTATCACAGCAGGACAAAGCCAGCCATATATGTGAAAGGCAGAGGCAGGAACACAGGGCCATACTCGTAATATTGCTATTGCACACCCTGCACATCGCTGGTGTTACAGGATTCGTTGTAACATACCATTATGTAGGAATAACACATCAGGAACACAACTGGAAGTAGCCATGTACTGATAGCATGCAACTAACAGATTGTCAGGAATATATCTAGGACAAGCCCTGTGTGGTGCACAGGCAAAAGCAAACAGACAATCCACTGGCCATCATGAGGATAGGCTCACTGTTGAGAGCTATGCAGACAGACTGCATTCCATCCTAAACTACTATGTACACACAAACACTGGAAGACCAGCAATATATAAACCACATAACAACACTACTCACTCTGTCTGTAGGTCTGGAACTTCTTAAGACTGTGTAGTTGCCCTGTGTCTGCAAGCCCCATTGTAATAGGTACTGCAACCTGCCATCTGTAACACTGCTGCCCACATACAGGAAGGACATCCTCAATACTGGAAAGGTGAAGGAACAATGCCCACATGAGTAAGCAATTTATAGTATTGAGTTGCCATGACGATGTTTAACAGAATCACTACACAGCAGGCTGCACGCAGTCAGCAACTGTTGCACACTGATTGGTGCAGAGCCCATCACCTGATCATGTGCATTGCCTACAAAAGTCATGCTGAAATCCATTCAAACCAACTAATTCACTCTATTGGAAAGGGAGAGAGAGAGAGAGAAATAAAAGAAAGAAAAGGAAAATAAAAACATACTAATAAAACAGAACTCACACAGTAGGGAACAACTTACTACAGGCCACAACTGGGAAGGCGTCACACCCGTCCAAACACTAAAAGGTATGTAAAACATAACTGTATGTAATTTAATGTAGTATGTGGTATAGATTATTAGGATTTATGATGTAGAATGTTTGATATGTGCCATCTGTAGTTGTCCCTGTAATGATGTCCCACTGAACAACTGCTCTGGACAATACTGTCTGTCCCTGTAAGCAGTGGGACATACCCGTCAACTGTGCAGATCAGCAATGAATGACAAAGATGTCAGTCATAATATCTGTCTATGTTATGTTAGTGTGGACAATAGCTGTTGGTGGATATACTGCCGTCATGATAGACACATGGGTGTCAGAGCACACCACTTGCAGGACAGTCATGTGAATGTGTAATGTAGCATGCACAAATGCCATAGGTGTGTAATAGGCATACCAGCACACTCACACCATAGTTACCACCCTAATGTTAGGCTGTGTTCACATGGGACACCTGTCTGTGTTGCAGCAAGGCACAACAGTGCAGTCATGAATGAAAGATGGTTACAGAATGTGGACCAGATGTCTGTATGCACTCCACATATCTGTGTGATACGGAATGTGACATGTATGTGTACAGATACAGACACTCATATAGACATAGGTATATCCACAACGTACAACATATATCTACACATATATGTACATAGATGTATATTTATACACATATAGGTATAGTGGCACTGACAATGGCATGTCAGTGAATGTATCCAGGTAGTACTGTCATCCGCATGATGGGTCGCTTGCGCAGCAGATGGGGCATGGACTGAGCAAGACTGTAGTATGAGGCTCTGCTGTGTGACATATGTAGTGAATGGAGCAGCCCCAACCATATAGGAGCCTCGTATACCATTACTGCCCATACACAGTGCAATACAGGGTAACAGCAGTGAGGCCATGTACAACCTACTCCACTCAGGTCAGGCATGGTAACCACATGTGTATGCATGGAGAGGGATGATATGTTAATGGGCTGTAGTGATGCGTGTATATTAGCAAGTGCCATGCAGGAAGGGGAACATATGTAACTGACTGTGGGATTGTCTGCAAACTCAGGGAAGGTGAGGTAGTAAGGTGGCTGTCAGTGTGAGTGTGTGTGAGTGTGTGTACTGTTATGCACTGCTGTACAGGTCTTAACATGTGTATTTGTTTCCCCCACAGATGGCGAGGTGGGTCAATATCCCTCCTGCATGCATACTGAGGTATGTGTCCCTACAGACACCGATGATGATGAAGGTACAGGTGAGGCACAGGTGGGGTTGTCAGAGGCCAACACTGCACCAACATGTGTCATCACCCACCTAGCCTCCCCAAGCTTGCACACAGTTACAGTGCCCCTACAAACCCCATCACATGTGGTCATAGCAGAGGTAAAGTTGGCATTTGGTGGCAATGGCCAGGAAAATGTGGTGTCCATGCCAACTGTGTCAGGTCACAGTCGGTATAACCGGATGTTCGGAAGGCCATCACATCAGCAGATGTACCATGGTGTTCATGGGAGGACCGCAGGTCATCCTGCCCCTGGCAGAAGCGCCATAACTGGTACCACCAGGACCATGTTTCAGGCCATAATGGAGGCACAGGCATGTATGGAAATGCACTCCAGACAGGTCTTGAGGCTGCAGAGGTCTGCTTTTGCAGCTGTAAGTGGCAGCCTCCATGAACTCACTGTCGCCTTCTTTGAATATACTGAGGTCATGGATAGACGGTGGGGTGATATGGCTGGCCTCCTCAACTGTGGTATGTCTGTGCTAGAACGTGGTGGGAGTGGTGCGACGTCCATGTGGATGTAGGCCAGAGACACCAGCAGCTGGCGGTCAATGTGGACATGCCAGGATGCACATCTGCTCCCATAGTGACAGTACCAGCCCCAGCACACCACAGGGGCTGCTGTCCACAGCACACCACAGCAGGCTATGTGCACATGGCACTGGCCAGGCCCAGGTGGGACATGGTTCCAGCGGACATATGTCATCAACAGGGGAGAGTAGCACCTTAAGGTCTGTACCTGCACATGCCCATGAAACCCCTGGCAGGCATAGTCATCATGTCCATGGCCAGAGGCACTGAACTGCACACCCTGCCAGGTATGGTCTGCAGCTGTCCAACATTACCTGTATAGGGCAGCCACATGGCAGAACTGTGTGCATGCACACCCACACTCTATGCAACCACACCTGGGGTGACCCCCATACCGACACACACCACATCACCATGCCCCAATCAAGGAACCACACCCCTCACCCACACACATGGTGACAAAAGTTTGAACCACCCTCTGGCACACATGCAACACACCCTGTGCATATGATGATACCTGTGCCACATCCCTGTCATCCATAACATCAATGCAGGGACAGGCTAACATGGTTCTGATGCACATGGTGACTTTAATGGGGTGCTGCAATGTAGAATGTAGTCAGGGGTAATGTGTACTGCATACATGTCAGATAGTGTAGCCATGCAGCTAGGATGACATTCACACACCCTGTGCATATGATGATACCTGTGCCACATCCCTGCCATCCATAACATTGATGCAGGGACAGGATAACATGATTCTGATGCACACAGTGACTGTGATAGAGTGTTGCAATGTACTGCAGTGTATAATGTAGTCAGGGATAATGTGTACTGCATACATGTCAGGTAGTGTAGCCATGCAGCTAAGATGACATTCACACACCATGTGTATATGATGTGCCACATCCCTGCCATCCATAACATTGATGCAGGGACAGGCTAACATGGTTCTGATGCACACAGTGACTGTGATAGAGTGCTGCAATGTACTGCAGTGTAGAATGTAGTCAGGGGTAATGTGTATTGCATACATGTCAGGTAGTGTAGCCATGCAGCTAGGATGACATTCACACACCTTGTGCATATGATGATACCTGTGCCACATCCCTGCCATCCATAACATCAATGCAGGGACAGGCTAACATGGTTCTGATGCACACAGTGATTGTGATAGAGTGTTGCAATATACTGCAGTGTAGAATGTAGTCAGAGATAATGTGTACTGCATACATGTCAGGTAGTGCAGCCATGCAGCTATGAAGCATCTCAGCTGTTGGTAACACCAATTGATATCCCCTTACTGTCATCCATTTGTGCTGTAGGCATACATGTGTCAGCAGGAGGATAGTCTGCAGTCATATTCCACAGGGGGATGTCAATGTGGTGACACTATGGCCGTGACATATGTGTACAGTTGCACACATGCCACAGGTATGTATAACAGTTATTGGCCATGCAAACATGACAGGTGGCCTGCTGGTACAGGTATAATCTGCACCCTTATGTCAAACCATCCACATACACACACATCCTGACCTGGTGACACTGTGTCTAGACCCCAACCCGGGTATGTAGAGCTACTGAACTGTGTGGCTGTCATTGCACACATGACACCATCTGTAGGGTGAGGTGTGTACCAGGACACGTGCTACATGCAGACCATCCACAGACATATACAATATGGTAATGGGGGATGTAATATTTGTATATGGTGAATACATAGGGTGTCATACCATCATATACACATTGACTGACACATAACGGGTAGACACACATCTTAAGACCTGGTTGTATAGTTACTAACTAACTAGTCCATGTGTCCAATGTGTTACAGGTAGGCTGCACACAGCACATGTGTAACTGGGCTGTATCCTGTTATCTGTTACCTGTATGGGTGATGGTGACATTGGCTACCTGAGAGTGGTACATGGGCCTATACCAGGTGTACCATGGTGTAAAGACAGTGTACACAGCACCCACATCCCCCACTGGATATTGTACACACTAGAACCCATCAAGATACTCTGACATACCCACTATCACACAGTGGCCATGACACAAAAACATCCCATTGCATATCACAACAGTGGTACCACAGGGATATGCATGTGATGCACATGCCACAGGCATAGTAGGGTGTTGCATTGCATTGCCACACCTATGGGTGACAACAATATCCGTACTACTGTGTGGCAATGTGTATTGTAATAGAAGTATGTGGACTTGGACCGGTGTACCCTACAGATATGCACACATGCACATATACACACATGTGGCAGACCTCAATGGGATTTCCATGACTACCATACCATTGGTGCAACACTGTTGTGCTGGTACTGCAAGGCACATGTATCTGTTAGGGAGTGGAGTGTAACATGCTATATGTTACATTAATGGGGTTGAGAGGCACCACACACTATATGAGTTGTACGAATAGGCATCCCCACAGCCAAACACATCCGTTCTACAATACACTACCAAGTGTTGGTGATACCATAACCAGGGCTATTGGCAACATGGGCATAATATGTTACCTGTACTACATCCCACCTGTGTGATGTCAGGCTGTTATTGGTAACATATCATGCAGTACATTCCAGCTCCCATGGGGAATGTATATATGGAAGCCATCAGCATTACCAGGCTTCAGATACACAGACACAGATATGCAGATACAGGTATACATATACATAATTATATATATATATATATATATATATATATATATATATATATATATATATATGTACATATACATGCGACTACACATACACATGCAGTTATATGTACAGTACGAAACATAAGTGGTAGGAGCACACAATATGGAAAAGCCACTATGCCTACAGCTGACCCCTGAATGACTGGGCACTGTATGTGCCACCCATACAAATGACAATCGTTGCCTGTAACATACACCCACAGAGAGGCCATAGGTGAAACAACACCCACAGGTTTGCAGACATGGTAACCTGTCATCATGTACTATTACAGTTCTACATGCCATGCCATATAGCTGTTCAGACACTGACAACTATATCAACGGAGTGATGCTACAGTAAACCAGTTGTACTCATAAAGTAGGCTAGAAAGTTTCACAGCTGTTGTTGTTCAGGCCAAGCCATTCACATTGTACAATAGGAAATACACACTGGGCCACAGGATACTTAACAATCGACAGTATGTACTCCAGGTGTGTAGTTCAGCAGCCTCTATCTACACACTGTACAAACACAGTAGGTGGTATAGACGTCTTATGACCACATGTGTTGTACCTGCTACATAACTTGGCATAACTGACACCATCACGTGCACACCAACACACAGAACAGTTAGTATGGCAGGGGCCAGTAGTCCTGCAGTACCCAGATCCATGACAGTAATGTATATATCGGTGAAATATATGGTACTGTACATCCAGATACCATAGGGCAGCTCAGCCCTGATAACCCCCACATTTTGTAACAGCCTAGGTCTTTTCTGGTGCTCCCCCTAGACTCAATTATACAGGGCCATATACCACTGTTACATACATTGGGCTCTGCAGTGCATGAGGGCACACATGTATTGTTTAGGTGGCACCCACATATATATGGCCCCAGCCCCACCATATGTGTGGGGGTTACAATGGCAGTGGACTGATGGCAGACATGGCAGTGTGTTATCCTCCCAGCCCACTATGGATCAACCACTGACAACATGACATATGTGCACAGCTTGGTATGTAGGTGATGGACAGAGGATGGAATGCAGGCACATATGTGTACAACTATTGCCATACACTACACAAGGTGCAGGTGTTACAGAATAGTCTGTAACATACCCTTAGTCAGGGAACTGCTGGTATGGACAGACATGGATGTAGCCATGTACTGGTAACACACACTGCCAGTGTATTATCTGACACAAGACCTGTGTGGTGGACAGACAAGACATGATAGGCACAGCTCCGGCCAGCATGAGGGTAGGCCCACAGTTGTATGCTATACAGATGGACAGCATTCCATGGCAAACTAGTATGTACACCCACACCCTGTAACACCAGTATTGTACAAAGCATAACACAACTCCACTCGCAGTCTGTCTTTACTTCCTGATCCTCCTATAAATATGTGGCTGCCCTGAGTGTGCCGGTTCTCCTATATGGGGTATTGCGACATGCTGTCGGTAGCACTGCTGCCCACACACAGGACGGGTGTCCATCACACAGGAGATATATATTTAGCTTTGTATACATGTAGCTACTGTGTCTGATATAAAACTATATCTTAACTGATCTTAGATAACTATCAGCTGGTTGGTACTTTTGGATATTGTTACGGCTGCAGAATTGGTCTAGCTGCTCTTACTTGTTAATAAGTGGATACTGTTTTTTGTATGGTATCACTAACATTACTGGGTTGAAAATGGCAAAGTTGAATTCTGTAAGTTTATAACACCATATTTCCTGAATCTTAGACATAACAATGCTGCAGCCTTCTAATTTTTACATCTAACATTCTTTACCAGGCGATACCCCCTAAATACTGTACCTTCCCTGAAAGGAAAGCAACGGCAGAAGGAAACCACCCAGATGAGAATCATACTGCTCAGTCCTGCTACTAGCTCTCAAAAAATTCCACTGCCAAGGTTAACACTAATTTTCTTCCTAACGCCAAATAGAGAAGCCGACTCCTGGGTCTGGTGCACTGCTAGGTGTTCCAGTTACATATCTAATTGGAAACTAAAGAGTAAAGAGTAGTACCCAGATACAAGGATCAGTAAAGCCCCTATTTCAAAACTCCATATTGTTAGACCTTAGTGAAATTAATAAAATTTCTGGTGTGCCTATAGTACCTTTTTCCAGTACTTACATTTGATCTTGTAGGCTGGGGGAAGTGCTTGAACTGCTGTAGCCCCGCTCCGCTCGCCCTGGCTGCGCTTGGGATTGCTCCGTGCTCCGCCCTGTCCCCTATTCCCACCTGCCCCCAGTAGTGCTAAATTTATAATAAGATAACCACACCCCCTCTGGTTATAACCAATCAACAATAACTTCCATAAGAGAGTAGTGCTCCTTACCTCCCACCACTATCTCTTCCTATTCCTAAGATGTTACTAATATTATCAGCCATCTACTTAGTCTCTACCACCAATAACATTAGTTAGTATATACAATGTTCCACTACTCATTACTACCCCTAATGCGTATTCCATATCTCCTCACCTACTGCGAAAATCTGTATTACCCAGGATTTTACTACCCTAACTCCCAAACTTCTCCCACCTCAGCAACAAGCACTGCAGTATACCTAATATACTGCCCAAAATCTAGTTCCATATCCTACCTATGCTGTCACCCCATTACTTCCACATACCTAAGTCCCAAATCCAGATAATACCAAAAGCTAATCAGTAAATTCTTAAAACTTATTATAAGATGCAACTACAATCTAACAACAGATGGTGACATCCACTCAAACCCAGGACCACCCACTCCTGTTAGTCCCATAACCTGCACTACTAGCCCAACCAAAACTCTATCTTTGAATAGGACCCCCAACTCCCTTCTGACATTTCACCTAAATATTAGAAGCACAAATAATAAAGTACATAATCTGCATGCTCTCATGGCTCTTCACTCACCTGACATACTCTGCCTAACTGAAACCTGGCTAAAACCCTCCACCCATGACAATGAAATACTACCACCTGGTTATGACATACACAGGCTAGATCGTACCAGTAGAAAAGGGGGTGGGATAGTGATACTATTTAAACAGACACTGAATTTATCTAGCCATCCCTCACAACCACCACAAATCAATAATGCGGAAATTCTTTCCACTAAACTGCAAATTAATAAAAACAAAAGTATAAATATTGTCTGTCTATACATTCCCCCTCGGAATAATGTACCCACCCTAGAATGTACTCCACTGGCTATCTAGTACCTACCCCCAAGAAACCATGGTACTTGGGGATTTTAACATAGACTGGAATACCTGTCCCATTCAATCGCCAGCCACTCATATAAACCTATTTGGGTTCAATCAGGTCATATCCTCCCCCACCAGAATAGGTAAACCCCATCACAAAGAAAATATATTGGACTGGATACTTATAAATAGTACTCCCCAACTGTATCAAACAGGACCCCTGCCCAATGACCTAAGTGACCACTCTCTCACCTTTGTACTAAGAAACAAGGGCACTAACCCCCAACACCCTACCACAAAAGCAGTGAGAAACAAGAAGGACTTTATCCCTTCAAAATTCCAATCTGAAATTGCATCATGCAATTGGTCGGTCCTAAAGTAGTTACCCCTAGACGATGCGGTTGCTCACTTCAATCACAAATTTCTAACCACCCTTAATTCTCATGCCCCTGCCCGCTCCACTCAAACTAAAACAAAAATAGCACCATGGCTATCCAAAGATGCCAAAGCAAAAATGTAAAACAGAAACAAAGTGTGGGCCCTATGGTATATCACAAAAGCTCCCCTAGATCATACCAAGTACAGGCAATTAAGGAATATGACTAAACAATCCATCCTACTAGATAAAAAGAACTACTAGTATCAACTGCAGAAGAAAAAACAGGCTAACCTGCAAAAGGTTTGGGCAAGCATAAACAAACTTCTGCACCCAGGAAGTACCTCCACTCCAACCCTGACAGCCTGTAAGGATAAGCAACCAGGTGATGTAGCAAATACCTTTAATAGCTTCTTTACTGAGACTATTCAGTCCCTCGCCAATCGGCTACTCCCAAGCCATTGCAGTCCTAATAATACCACTCCTAGTAGCCAAACCTCCTTTCGCTTTCAACCAGTTCCTACATCATTTATTCGAAGTCTAATCAAAAAACTAAAACCAACCACCCTAGCTGCTGATCTTCTGCCTGCCGAGTATCTGCAAAAGGCCACAGATGCAATAGCATATCCCATCTCCATTCTAATCAACAGAACAATAGCAGAAACTTCCATCCCCACTATCTGGAAAATTGCCCATGTCATATCACTCCATAAAGGTGGGAGCTCTACTGAACTGCCTAATTTCCACTCCATAGCCATTTTGTCACCACTAGCTAAAATCATGGAAAAATGCATCCATAGTCAACTACTGCAATACCTGACACATAACCTCCTTGCCAGCTCACAGCATGGTTTCAGGCCACACCATAGTACCACCACTGCCCTCCTTGCATTTTCTGATGTCATAAACAACAATCACAATAGAAACACACTATCCTCTGTCCTATTTTTGTATCTCACCAAAGTTTTTGATATGGTAGATCACCAAATACTAATTCACACTCTTAAGACTATGTGCCTAGACACTCAAGCTCTGCAATGGTTCCATTCCTACTTAAACAACAGACAACAAGCAGTCCGATGGCAAAATAGAATTTCTAACCTCCTACCCAACACTCTGGGTGTTCCCCATGGTTCTATACTTGGACCTCTTCTATTTTCCATATTTATCAAGGATCTCTATAAAGTCATCCTAGAGGCAAAATGCATTCAATATGCGGATGACTCTACCCTTATCTGCTCTGCTACCATCCAGTTGGACTTACAAAGACTATCCCAAACCACCTTCAATACAGTAGAAAATTGGCTAAAAGACCATCACCTGATCCTTAATCCAAAAAAAACAAAGTTACTGCTGTTTTCCCCTATGCGACGATCCACTGTACCATCCTTCTTCATTAAATCTAATGAGGGTACTATAATCTCCCCAGATACCCACAAAAATCTTCTAGGCATTACAGTAGACAACAATCTCAAATTTGATATGCATGTTAATCTGACTGATAAAACCATCAACAAAAAACTTGGCTCACTCTACAAGATTAAACCCTTCCTAACTCCAGCCACTAAAATAGCCATTGCACGCTTTCACCTTCTTTCAACTCTCCTCTATGCTTCTCCACTATTCACCAACCTAGGCAAAACAGAACTGAATAAACCCACTAGCTGTTATAACCATATTTCCTGATTTGCCACTGGAATGCCATACAAGACACACCACTGTAAAAACCTGCACCACCTTCGATGGTTAGAATTGCCACACCTATTTCAGTATAACCAACTTTTAGTGGCCCATAAAGTACTAAATCAACCGGACAGTACACCTTCACTTAAAACTGTTATCAAACTTTGTAGTAATCTAAGACCACTTCACTCCTGTAATAGGTTACTAGTGCAATCTGTCAAGTCTAACAAATCAGCTGGTGACTCATTGTTTGCCAACCATGTTAGGAAAATCTGGAACTCACTCCCTGACGATATTTTCCTAGAGCCTTCCCTAAGTCAATTCAAAAAAAGTCTTGAACTTTATTTTAAAGCACTGGCTATGTCCCTGTGCCAGACCCGACTAATCCTCTCACTATGTAATGAACTAATTCTTTTCACAACTTAACACAGTTGTATTTACTATTCCTTAAACCTTGTGTAAACTAAAGCATTTGTATGACTATGTTTTTGTATTACCAGCTGAACCTGTAAAATTGTTCTTATTTAGATATATGTAATAGAATTGTGTTTTACTTTGGAGCTTTTCTCCCCGGGCCTCCACTGAAAATGGAAATGTATCCAGTTGGACTATCCCGGTCAACAAATGTAAAATAAAAAATAAAAATGTAATGGGACTGTGCACACATGATGTGGGGATCAATAGTGTGTGGTTGCTATGACAGTGTTAAATGGGTGTAGAACACGTGCAATCATATATCTGGCTATCTGGATATGTATATGTACATATATTCCCACCATAGTTCCTGGACATGAAGTGTAGGCCAGCCGCAGCCCGTATGTTCCCAATGTCGTAGTTGCAGGGGATGTCAGGTATCTCTAGCAGGTATACTAGTAGGCTATTGCTACTGTCATTGGGATTGTCTTCAAAGAAATGGTGTGTGTGGCAGGACACATCTGCTCATAACATGTGTGCCATTGGTTACTGAACTACATCCAAAGGACATCAGTGTACAGTGCTGCTGCTAGCATGTAATGCCACTGTGGACTGCACCAGAGATATTGGCCAATATATGTGGGGGTCTGACACAGTCTCTACATTCCAGAGGTATACACATATGCCCTTAGTGCTACACATGTACCATGCCTGACAATATGGATGTGGATGGCCATGTAGATGGGTATAACACATAACAATAGGTCAATAGGTATATAATGTCCACCATAGGTCATGCATTCACAAACCCCTGCCTGGCCTATAACAGTATGATTGCTGGTACAGGGGTGCCATGGCCACATACTACACAAGCGGTATTAACATACATCTACCCTGCATCCCACTGCATTGTTTGACATACATGACTGTTAGGGGAGGTCCGGCAGTGGGACATCTGGCTAGTATCTGCACATGACATCCCACTGGGTAGGTACACTCAAATGCTAGGCATGTCATAATGCACTGTGCAGGCTGCAGGCAGACTTGGCTCAACACTGGCCTACTCCTCCCAAGGGGTATGCACTTGTGCCTGCATATACAGCAGGATCCACAGGCATGTCACAGCACAGGGTAGGATACACCTGTGTGACAGTGCATATCCACAACCAATGTGAACACAGCCACAGCCACATATGGTTAGCTAGCATGGTATTACAGTATATGGACTATGTGTTTAACACCATCCTCATATGTGTCACTCACAGACTGCCCTACATATACTGGCCTGCTACACAGTTTGGTCTGCTGACTGTCTGTGGTATGGGGCACTTGTGTTTATGACCCTACAAACATGTATGCCACTACACTACCATACAGTGGGGCAGCATGTAACATCTGATAGTAGGGGAACTAGAACAATGTCATCTACCACAGTCTGTACACAGGCTAAGGTACATATCAACACTATACACACTGTCAACATTCACCATAGGTACACAGACCTCAGCACTGTATGAACATCCTCAGAATGTACAGGTAATGTAATGTAATGTAACCCCTACTGTACATAACATGTGTAGCAGTCAGATATATCAGTGGCTTGTTCTCAGATATGATGCCACAAAGTATGGTGTACAGCACATATACACCACTTCATGCATGACGTATGTACAAAGGTTGACAGAGGTGTGGCTGGGAGCACATACACAGAGCCAATATTAACATGTTGCTGTTATAACCACATACATTTACTGTTGTTACCGGGTTGTTGCAACATATGTCCTTTGAGAGATATGACGTCTTTGACTACCACAGCTTTCTCCATCTACTGACTGCAATCCTCACACTACCTTCAGCAGTCGACAGCTAGATGCTTCATGGGTGACACATGCAACCATGGACAGAACACTGCCCAGGCTGCAGATGACCCTGCAGATGGAGATTCCTCATCAACATGGAACTGACATGGCAGGTATTGAGACATGTACATCAGCCATATCCACAGAAACACTGTGAAAGCAACTTTACTCCAAATGCAGTATAGCAGCATTTACAGGCTGTATCAGGTCAGGCACATCCACCTCCCATTTGATGCACTGTTTCCACAGTGTATGTTGTTAGAGGTACACTGCAATCCATCTGGGATGCTGTTTGGCACACAACATACCTAGTTCCTGCTCACAGTGGGTGACAAGGGCAAACACCACCATGATGTTCCTGGGTATTGTAGTGTGTTTCCATACAATTGGTAATGGGGATGTTACCACAGCTGTTTCACATGCAATCAGCAAGGGGAGGGCTGTGATTCATGCAGAGGCCATCAGCTGATCATGAGCATTACTTACATTACATATGCTGCTGTTTAAGCAAAGCAGGTGTAGGTTTCCACGTCCACCTGAGAGGGGGTGGGGGATGCAGACAGAGGCTAATACATGTCAGGGAGGGGTGGGAGGGTAAAACTGAGGCATGGTCGTGTCACACACCTAGCAGCACAGGGTATCAAACCCCTGATGATTATGTAGTGCTAGCACAGTTTGCTGCAATTATTGGATGCACCACATGGGTTACCTGTTGTGGAGCACTCAGAACATATATGTGATGGTGACTGACATCTGCAACAGGGATACAGTAGTTGTAAGGTAGGTGACATACACATGCCTGTCGGCATGAGCAGGTGCCAGCGTCAACACAGCCATACTTTCACAAAGACACACACACACAAATTGACACGTGGCAGGGCCAGGTGTACCACTCATTGGTTGTGGGATTGCAACATCACATCACTGTGCAGGTAACCCATGGACCACACATATCATACGGGGGCTGTATGGGCGAAGGGTATGGTAAGGTGTCTGACATCAGACAGCATGCTGCAGTATGCCCATGGGAGTTGTAGGGAGTGTGGATGTGATCATCTGCAGCATGCAACACACACACACAAACACACAGGGTGCCACTACTGACATGCATGTGTGCATGTCTGCATAGGTGTGTGGTGTTCGACTGTGCCAGATGGCTGTCCACTGCTAGGCAATAGGTGTACCTTGGCATCAGGCCACATGACGATGGTCTGCATTGTGGCTCAGGGATGTAGTGTCTGCATTTGCCCACACAGGCGGGTATTATATCCCCCATCTAGTTACCTGGGTGACTACTGTGCGTGGGCAATGCTGTGCATAACTTGCCATGTCTGTTCCTTCGTCCATGACATGGACTGCATCTGGGTTGTGCACACCTTCCACATGCATGTACAGTGACATGTGGAACTGTACCTGGGGTGTCTGGCCCATGTTGTGAACACAGATTATCATCAGATGTGCCAGTCCTGCCCACCTCTGGCAGGAGCTGGTAATGGCCAGCAGCTTTACCCTGCACCTACATGATGTGCATGCTATCAACATTCCTTGGTGTCAGTAGCATCTGTCCCTATGGGCATGTTGTCAGGCATGGTATATCTGTGTGGGTCACATGTGATGGCACCACAGGTGGTGCAGTTGTCCATTGGAGAACATGGGGAGGTGCACTGTCTGCACGTATGTGCATATTGGATAGATGAACTGGGTTTCATGCCTTCTCTGTGACCCACCGCTGTCACTCCATACTTACTATCGGTGGCCAATATGCAGTGTACTACTCACATATTGACTGTTACCTAGGCATGTGTGTGTGTATGACACATGGGGTGAGAGTGTACTCTGGGTAATACTGAGGTTGCTAACTGTGATTGCCTAGTCTTGATGTCACATGTTTGGGTATGGCTCTGCAGCCCAGCCTCTCAGCCATATCACATGTGTTATCCTTGTACAGTGGATATTGTGAAATATAGTATGGCCACCATATAAGAAATATGCAAAACCTGCTCCACATTGGCCACAGGCACACCTCTCAACCTCTTAGAGCAAAAAATCTGGACAAAGCCTAAATTGATGGGGGTACAAATAGGGACAGATTTTAAATATTGCTCTTACAAACTTAGAAAGTTGATAGAATAATAGGTTTTGCATTAGCATGAATTTTCTGAAGGATGTGGAATCTTAAACTCAAATGTTTGTCATTATTTAATGACTTCAATCCTCAGGTATTTGCCAGAAAAGTACAGACTTTAGGACGAACACACCAAAAATATGAGGCAAAAATCTGGACATTCTGTGAAAATCTGTACAGTTAAAGGGATGGCCACAGGTGTCACACAGTCACAACCACCTCTACACAGGATACAGGTTACAAACACACACACACCCACACACCTGTCATGTTTGGGAGTAGAACCCCCTACCTAACTAGTGTATGACACTACAGCACTACGCACTTATAGTACACGCCATGGATATTACTGGAGTAGTCCTTCACAAAAGTGTATTTCACACTGACTGACATCAGCAGGACTGCCAAAGTAGGGCTTTGAAATGACTGTGAGAGACTAGCCTAAAATGCATTGCTCCCTACACAGACAGTGGCACACACAATACATCCAGAACTGCCATGTGTGGGGATGGAACCCAACCACGAGTCTAATTCATAATACAGCAGTTCACAGTTACAGCATGTGCTACGGAGATTACTGGGCTACAGCTTTCCCAGGGGAGTATTTCTAAGTGGGTGACATTGGCAGCCCTGCCAAAGTCGGGCATGTGAAATGTAAGGGGTGTGAGTAACCTAAAAGCATTGCTCTCTACACAGTCAGACATGCACGCATACACACACAGTTGGCAGGTCGGAGCTAGAACTCCCAACTAACTCCTTAATCACACTATGGTCATACGATGTTATGGGACATGCTATGGAGATTACTCAGCTATAATCATCCCAGAGATGTATTTCAAGTTGCCTGACATCAGCAGCCTTGCCAAAGGAGGGTATTCGACTTGTAAGGGTTTAAAAAACCCCCACAGTTGTATTTACTATTCCTTAAACCTTGTGTAAACTAAAGTTTGTATGACTATGTTTTGTATTACCAGCTGAACCTGTAAAATTGTTCTTATTTAGATATATGTAATAGAATTGTGTTTTACTTTGGAGCTTTTCTCCCCGGGCCTCCACTGAAAATGGAAATGTATCCAGTTGGACTATCCCGGTCAACAAATGTAAAATAAAAAATAAAAATGTAATGGGACTGCGCACACATGATGTGGGGATCAATAGTGGGTGGTTGCTATGACAGTGTTAAATGGGTGTAGAACACGTGCAATCATATATCTGGCTATCTGGATATGTATATGTACATATATTCCCACCATAGTTCCTGGACATGAAGTGTAGGCCAGCCGCAGCCCGTATGTTCCCAATGTCGTAGTTGCAGGGGATGTCAGGTATCTCTAGCAGGTATACTGGTAGGCTATTGCTACTGTCATTGGGATTGTCTTCACAGAAATGGTGTGTGTGGCAGGACACATCTGCTCATAACATGTGTGCCATTGGTTACTGAACTACATCCAAAGGACATCAGTGTGCAGTGCTGCTGCTAGCATGTAATGCTGCTGTGGACTGCACCAGAGATATTGGCCAATATATGTGGGGGTCTGACACAGTCTCTACATTCCAGAGGTATACACATATGCCCTTAGTGCTACACGTGTACCATGCCTGACAATAAGGATGTGGATGGTCATGTAGATGGGTATAACACATAACAATAGGTCAATAGGTATATAATGTCCACCATAGGTCATGCATTCACAAACCCCTGCCTGGCCTATAACAGTATGATTGTTGGTACAGGGGTGCCATGGCCACATACTACACAAGAGGTATTAACATACATCTACCCTGCATCCCACTGCCCTGTTTGACATACATGACTGTTAGGGGAGGTCCGGCAGCGGGACATCTGGCTAGTATCTGCACATGACATCCCACTGGGTAGGTACACTCAAATGCTAGGCATGTCATAATGCACTGTGCAGGCTGCAGGCAGACTGGCTCAACACTGGCCTACTCCTCCCAAGGGGGATGCACATATACCTGCATATACAGCAGGCTCCACAGGCATGTCACAGCACAGGGTAGGATACACCTGTGTGACAGTGCATATCCACAACCAATGTGAACACAGCCACAGCCACATATGGTTAGCTAGCATGGTATTACAGTATATGGACTATGTGTTCAACACCATCCTCATATGTGTCACTCACAGACTACCCTACATATACTGGCCTGCTACACAGTTTGGTCTGCTGACTGTCTGTGGTATGGGACACTTGTGTTTATGACCCTACAAACATATATGCCACTACACTACCATACAGTGGGGCAGCATGTAACATCTGATAGTAGGGGAACTAGAACAATGTCATCTACCACAGTCTGTACACAGGCTAAGGTACATATCAACACTATACACACTGTCAACATTCACCATAGGTACACAGACCTCAGTACTGTATGAACATCCTCAGAATGTGCAGGTAATGTAATGTAACCCCTACTGTACATAACATGTGTAGCAGTCAGATATATCAGTGGCTTGTTCTCAGATATGATGCCACAAAGCATGGTGTACAGCACATATACACCACTTCATGCATGACATATGTACAAAGGTTGACAGAGTTGTAGCTGGGAGCACATACACAGAGCCAATATTAACATGTTGCTGTTATAACCTCATACATTTACTGTTGTAATCGGGTTGTTGCAACATATGTCCTTTGAGAGATATGACGTCTTTGACTACCACAGCTTTCTCCATCTACTGACTGCAATCCTCACACTACCTTCAGCAGTCGACAGCTAGATGCTTCATGGGTGATACATGCAACCATGGACAGAACACTGCCCAGGCTGCAGATGACCCTGCAGATGGAGATTCCTCATCAACATGGAACTGACATGGCAGGTATTGAGACATGTACATCAGCCATATCCACAGAAACACTGTGAAAGCAACTTTACTCCAAATGCAGTATAGCGGCATTTACAGGCTGTATCAGGTCAGGCACATCCACCTCCCGTTTGATGCACTGTTTCCACAGTGTATGTTGTTAGAGGTACACTGCAATCCATCTGGGATGCTGTTTGGCACACAACATATCTAGTTCCTGCTCACAGTGGGTGACAAGGGCAAACACCACCATGATGTTCCTGGGTATTGTAGTGTGTTTCCATACAATTGGTAATGGGGATGTTACCACAACTGTTTCACATGCAATCAGCAAGGGGAGGGCTGCGATTCATGCAGAGGCCATCAGCTGATCATGAGCATTACTTACATTACATATGCTGCTGTCTAAGCAAAGCAGGTGCAGGTCTCCACGTCCACCTGAGAGGGGGTGGGGGATGCAGACAGAGGCTAATACATGTCAGGGAGGGGTGGGAGGGTAAAACTGAGGCATGGTTGTGTCACACACCTAGCAGCACAGGGTATCAAACCCCTGACGATTATGTAGTGCTAGCACAGTTTGCTGCAATTATTGGATGCACCACATGGGTTACCTGTTGTGGAGCACTCAGAACATATATGTGATGGTGACTGACATCTGCAACAGGGATACAGTAGTTGTATGGTAGGTGACATACACATGCCTGGCGGCATGAGCAGGTGCCAGCGTCAACACAGCCATACTTTCACAAGGACACACACACACACACATTGACACATGTGGCAGGGCCAGGTGTACCACTCATTGGTTGTGGGATTGCAACATCACATCACTGTGCAGGTAACCCATGCACCACACATGTCATACGGGGGCTGTATGGGTGAAGGGTATGGTAAGGTGTCTGACATCAGACAGCATGCTACAGTATGCCCATGGGAGTTGTAGGGAGTGTGGATGTGATCATCTGCAGCATACAACGCACACACACAAACACACAGGGTGCCACTACTGACATGCATGTGTGCATGTCTGCATAGGTATGTGGTGTTCGACTGCACCAGATGGCTGTCCACTGCTAAGCAATAGGTGTACCTTGGCATCAGGCCACATGATGATGGTCTGCATTGTGGCTCAGGGATATAGTGTCACACAGGCGGGTATTATATCCCCCATCTGGTTACCTGGGTGACTACTGTGTGTGGGCAATGCTGTGCATTACTTGCCATGTCTGTTCCTTCATCCATGACATGGACTGCATCTGGGTTGTGCACACCTTCCACATGCATGTACAGTGACATGTGGAACTGTACTTGGGGTGTCTGGCCCATGTTGTGAACACAGATTATCATCAGATGTGCCAGTCCTGCCCACCTCTGGCAGGAGCTGGTAATGGCCAGCAGCTTTACCCTGCACCTACATGATGTGCATGCTATCAGCATTCCTTGGTGTCAGTGGCATCTGTCCCTATGGGCATGTTGTCAGGCATGGTATATCTGTGTGGGTCACATGTGATGGCACCACAGGTGGTGCAGTTGTCCATTGGAGAACATGGGGAGGTGCACTGTCTGCACGTATGTGCATATTGGATAGATGAACTGGGTGTCATGCTTTCTCTGTGACCCACCGCTGTCACTCCATACTTACTATCGGTGGCCAATATGCAGTGTACTACTCACGTATTGACTGTTACCTAGGCATGTGTGTGTGTATGACACATGGGGTGAGAGTGTACTCTGGGTAATACTGAGGTTGCTAACTGTGATTGCCTAGTCTTGATGTCACATGTTTGGGTATGGCTCTGCAGCCCAGCCTCTCAGCCATATCACATGTGTTATCCTTGTACAGTGGATATTGTGAAATATAGTATGGCCACCATATAAGAAATATGCAAAACCTGCTCCACATTGGCCACAGGCACACCTCTCAACCTCTTAGAGCAAAAAATCTGGACAAAGCCTAAATTGATGGGGGTACAAATAGGGACAGATTTTAAATATTGCTCTTACAAACTTAGAAAGTTGATAGAATAATAGGTTTTGCATTAGCATGAATTTTCTGAACGATGTGGAATCTTAAACTCAAATGTTTGTCATTATTTAATTACTTCAATCCTCAGGTATTTGCCAGAAAAGTACAGACTTTAGGACGAACACACCAAAATATGAGGCAAAAATCTGGACATTCTGTGAAAATCTGTACAGTTGAAAGGGATGGCCACAGGTGTCACACAGTCACAACCACCTCTACACAGGATACAGGTTACAAACACACTCACACACCTGTCATGTTTGGGAGTAGAACCCTCTACCTAACTAGTGTATGACACTACAGCACTATGCAGTTACAGTACACGCCATGGGTATTACTGGAGTAGTCCTTCCCAAAAGTGTATTTCACATTGACTGACATCAGCAGGATTGCCAAAGTAGGGCTTTAAAAAGACTGTGAGAGACTAGCCTAAAATGCATTGCTCCCTACACAGACAGTGGCACACACAATACATCCGGAACTGCCATGTGTGGGGATGGAACCCAACCACGTGTCTAATTCATAATACAGCAGTTCACAGTTACAGCATGTGCTATGGAGATTACTGGGCTACAGCTTTCCCAGGGGAGTATTTCTAAGTGGGTGACATTGGTAGCCCTGCCAAAGTTGGGCATGTGAAATGTAAGGGGTGTGAGTAACCTAAAAGCATTGCTCTCTACACAGTCAAACATGCACGCATACACACACAGTTGGCAGGTCGGAGCTAGAACTCCCAACTAACTCCTTAATCACACTATGGTCATACGATGTTATGGGACGTGCTATGGAGATTACTCAGCTACAATCATCCCAGAGATGTATTTCAAGTTGCCTGACATCAGCAGCCTTGCCAAAGGAGGGTATTCGACTTGTAAGGGGTGTGAGTAGCCTAAAAAGCATTGCTCTCTACACAGTCAGTGACAGACAGACATGCACACATATGCACACACAGACTCATACATGCACAGTTGCCACGTCTGGGGTTTGACCTCCTACCTAACTACATTATTAAACTACAGCAGTATGCAGTTACAGCATGCGCTATGGAGATTACTGGGCTACAGCTTTCTTAGGGGAGTATTTCTAGGTGGGTGACATCGGCAGCCTTGCCAAAGTTGGGTATGTGAAATGTAAGGGGTGTAAGTAACTTAAAAGCATTGCTCTCTACACAGTCAGGCATGCATACACACACAGTTGGCAGGTTGGGGGCTAGAATTCCCAACTAACTCCTTAATCATACTATGGCCATACAATGTTATGGGACGTGCTATGGAGATTACTCGGCTATGATCATCCCAGAGGTGTATTTCAAGTTGTGTGACATCAGCAGCCTTGCCAAAGGAGGATACTCGACTTGTAAGGGATGTGAGTAGCCTAAAAAGCATTGCTCTCTACACAGTCAGTGACAGACAGACATGCACACAGACACACACGCACAGTTGCCACGTCTGGGGTTTAACCTCCTACCTAACTACATTATCACACTACAGCAGTATGCAGTTACAGCATGCACTACGGAAATTAATGGGCTACAGCTTTCCCAGGGAGTATTTCTAGGTGGGTGACATCAGCAGCCTTGCAATAGTTGGGTATGTGAAATGTAAAGAGTGTGAGTAACCTAAAAGCATTGCTCTCTACACAGTCAGTGAGAGACAGACACACACACGAACAGTGACACACCCTCACACACACAGTTGCCATGTCTGGGGTTAGAACTCCTACCTAACTAGTCTATCACACTACAGCAGTACACAGTTATGGGACGTGCCACAGAGATTACTGGCCTACAACTCTTCCAAAGGTGTATTTCACATTGGATAACCTCAGCAGGCTTGTCAGGGTACCGCTATGGGGTGGCCAGTGTGTGCATGGCCCATACACCATTCATGTAGGGGTGACACACCACAGGCAGCTACACATGGGGTCACATGTCACTGGTGCATGTCTAGGGCAACTAGCTATGTCCTTGTACAGCCATGTTGCATAGCTGGCACGTGGACTACATAGTCTGTGGTGCTGACAGGTACTGGTTGCTAGTAACTGCAGTGTGTGACATCTGCAACTGATGTGTTTGGGGCTCTTTGGCTGTGTGCTGGGTGGGACAGGTGTGGATGGTTCCTTGTCACAGTTGCCCTCTTCCACACATCTATATCCTTCTACCTTTGGCATATTATGGTGTGTTGTCCTTACATATATGTCTGTATTCCTATCCACTGTGTGTGCAAGGCATGAGTGGTGCATACTGACATGTGTCTGCAGTAACTATTGCAAATGCTGAATATGTCTGATCCACTGGTATTTGCATAAATGGCCTTCATGTGTTTAAGTGTGTGAGCATGCCCAATATGACCTTTCAGTATGTTAATGACTGACATTGCCTTCATTTCTCTAAGTGTGTGAGCATGCCCAGTAAGGCCATCTGTTATGCATGTGTGGAGCATGTCTGGTGGTTTGTACTGCATAGCTGACCTTTGTGTTGTACACCAACAGGTAGCATGCTGTGTCTGCAGGGTATCCACTGATCATTTGGCATTGACTGTTGCAACATGTCTGCATAGCGGGGGGTACACCTGACTATTTCTATGTTTCTACACAGGATTGGGGGAGGCGCACCTGACTGTTACTGTATTTCGGTGTGAGGTGGGGGGGCACACTTGACAGTTGTATACATTTGCTAGGACTGTACTTCAGTCAGTAGTCTTACCCATCATGCTGGCTACGCCATATCGGTGTACTTCCATTCTTATCTTTTGATTGCATACACATTAGTTTCCAACTTCCTACCCGTCACAACTGACATCCCACTACCTGGCCTGCTGTGGTCTGTCCATGTAGGCCTGGGTGGGGGTCACCCATACTCCTCATTCAGAGACCATAGTACAGCATTTGTTTGTGTTTGTCTACACCTGTCCTGCTGGCTGTGACTGTTGTTGGGTATGTGACCCCCCCCTCCTGAATGGCATGTGTGAGTCACTTATCTTGTGGGTATCCCAGTATTGCGGGTGGTGCTGCAGGGCTGCCTATGTCGGATGTATGTAGTACACTGCCTGTTTATGGTTAGGCACAGGTAGTGTAATGTTTGGCATCCCTTTTACTGTATGTGAGA
Source organism: Protopterus annectens (assembly GCF_019279795.1). Taxonomy (NCBI): domain Eukaryota; kingdom Metazoa; phylum Chordata; order Ceratodontiformes; family Protopteridae; genus Protopterus; species Protopterus annectens. The sequence continues at coordinate 360,984,378 of NC_056742.1, forward strand.
GCCAGAGAGAGGTGCTATTCCCTGGGCCCTTCCCATGTCAGTATATGTGCTATGCATTGCCTCTTTGCCAGGGCCAGGGCATACTGGGTATGCCTCCTTCTGCCTACTGGGGCAGGCTCAGGTTGTTCCTCCTCCGTGTCACTTTGTGCCTGTGCAGGCCTTGGCATTGGTGGGGGGCTATATGGCCCTGCCCCTTACTGCTCCTGCTGCAGCTGTTTCCGCAGGATCATATTCTGTAGCATGGCACATACAAGGATGATTTGGGTACATGTAGTTGTTGAGTACTGCAAGGCTCCACCGGATGTGTCCAGGCACTGGAACCGTGACTTGAGCATCCCAAACACATGCTCTATTATGATTCTTGTTTGTGCGTGTGCCTCATTATGGAGTTCTTGTTCGGGTGCGTGTGCATTTCTAATGGGTTTCATCAGCCATGGCTCCAGTGTGTATCCAGCAGCCCCCACTAGGTGACCCTGTGGGATGTCCCTTTTGGCAAATTTCTGGTACAGCTGCATCAGATGCCAGATGTTGGAATCGTGATAACTTCCAAGGCAGCCAGCACACATGTTCAGTATTATTCCCTAGGCAACGCACATGACCTGGCAGTTGATGGAGGGGAAGCCCTTGTGGTTGATGTAGACCCTATCCTGCTCACGGGGTGGTGGTTTGATGCATATGTGCATGCAGTCTGTTGTACCCACTACCTCAGGGTATTCCGCTATTTGGTGGAAGAGTTGCATACTGCTGGCCAATGCCTCACAAGTGAGGGGGAAATGTACGTGATCACTGACATGTGCTGCCATGGCAGCAAGGAACTGGTGAAGAACCCTGGATGCTGATGCCTGTGAGATCCCCATCATATCCTCAGTTGGCTTTTGGAATTTACCTGTAGCTAGTATTCTTAGGCCTAGACATACCTTCATTTCCACTGGGATGGGTACCCCTCTGTTAGTTCTGTGTGTCAGGCATGGCCAGCACAGCTCAACAATCTGCTGTAGGAGGTCCCTGTTCACTGTATAGCACTCCACTATCTCCAGCTCATGTAGCCCTTGGTAGGTTACCCTAGGTCTGTACACTCTTCTCCGTATCCTCACTGTGGGTTGGTCGGCAGCATTCCCATCCTCGCCACCATCAGTTTCTTCCAAAAGTTGTATGATAGCTATTGCAGCCCCTAATATTTTGCTGTTGTGAGTGTTAAAAGTTCCCCGCTTGTTTACACCGGTGGTGTAGGGTGTGGGAAAAACAAGAGGGTTTGGTGTTTGCATAGTTTATAGTGGCATTCTAGGCTGGGCTGGTCTGCTGCCTGTGTAATTGGCTGGTTCCGATTAGTTTCACCTGGCAGCGAACCTAGTATCCCTTGATTAACTTCCTACTGCTGCTTTCCTTCCCATTGCCCTTCTGATTCATCCAGGGGGTGTGCCGCGCAATCGGTGTACTGCAATGTGCACACTGCTGCTATTTCCTGGGTTCACTTCCTTTATCTTGCTGTAGATCCTGTTGCACAGTGCGCAAACCCACTTACATTTTGTCGTATGTGCTGGACAGGTTTAGGCACACCTCCTGGCTTTGCTGTTCTAAGCTGGATGCAACCCCTAGCCACAGGGCTCCAATCCACTGACAGTATGCCTGACACTCCCACAAATGATGTCACCTACCTCCTAGTCTTGCAGTCAGCTATTCATACTCATACACTGTTGGGACCTGCCTCACATGCTGGAGAAAACCAGGATTCACTATCCTTCCCCTCATTTGCATGGAATTGCCTGCTAATGCATAGTTACATGTGTCACGCTGTGCCTCCCCCCTTAGCAACCACTACTCACTGGCCAGGTTGTCTTTTGCCAGCCATTGACTTGCATGGTGGAATACTGATTTTAGTTAGACTGTTTGTTTTAGGTTTATTTTCTTATTTCCCCCGCCGGTCCCGTTTGCCCTATGCTTCAACGGCCATGATCAGCGGTCATATCATAAAAGTAGTATTTTGTACATTTGGCATTGTTTGCAATGCCAATGGACTTCTACTTGGCCATTGGCATGCTTCCTCAATGCTATGCAGCCTTTATTTGGAGCTGTCATAGCTCCGTTTTGGAGTTTGCAGCACCGTACTTGGTTCCTAACCGTGTACATTTCTGCATATTATGCTAGTCCTGCACACCCTGATTCCTGCTTCCTGGATGGCAGATTTACCTCATTTGCATGGTTTTCACCTGCAAATGGGGTGATTTGCATACGGGGGGCTGGGGGCATGCAGCACTAGTGCTACAGTGCTCGTGCACGTGAGACGTGCACATACATGGATCGCTCTGCCTCCATATTGGCAAAATTTCATCTTACACTAATCATGCACACCATGCAAGCTTTTGAGGATCTGGGGGTAAATCTTCTTCCCTAGTAAATGTATCTTTTGGCTTTTCCTGGTTAGGTTCATAGGTTCATAGGTTCATACTAGGCTATCTGCCCTAGGGCATTTATAAACCTAGCCAGAGTGTGTTTGGCTTTCGCCACCCATTTTAAATTAATTTTGCTATGCGTTTTTTGAGGTTAGTATACTGTGCCTCTGTCTAACAGTGACACAGAAGTGATAGCCGGGGTAAACCTACGATCTCCCATCCTCTCATCAAGATTCCTCTTGAAGAGAGTCAATGTGGGACTCTGCCTAACCTGGACTGGGATTTTATTCCAGAGTGAAGGGAGCCTCTGGGTTATGAATCTGTCCCTCCAGCATGTCCTATTTATTTCAGTGCTGAGGTTCAAGTCTCTCGAGCGTGGCTCGATGGGATTTGGATTTTCTGAGGTGCAGCATGTCCATTAATTCTGGGTTGGACATGGCTTTATACGTCAGGCACAGATCGCCTCTGAGCAGGCGGTATGCCACTGAGTAGAGCTGGAGTTTCTTTAATTGGGCAGCATATGGCATCTGTTTGAGCCCTTTGATCCTCTTGGTGAGGTACTTTTGGGGTCTTTCCAGATGCTGCAGGTGTCTGGTAAGGTACATCCCAAAAGGGGCATTGTACTCAATTATGGGCCTGATGAGGGATGAGTAAAGAGGTACGATGACCTCCCCTGATCTAGATGTGAATCCCTTCATGATTAGGTGAGCTATATACAATGTTTTTCTAACCACTTTGGCCACGTGGTTGTCAAATGAGAGATTGCTATCAACTTGGGTCCCCAGGTCCCTAATGACTTCTTCTGTACTTAATGGATTACCACCTATGTGGTAATTTGTGGGCACTTTCTGTTTGCCAAAGGGATGACTATACACTTTTGGCTTAGCTTGAGGCCATGGCTCTGGCACCAGTTGTCTGTTTCTATGAGGCCCTTTTGGAGGATGCTTGTGTCGGCTGGAGAGTTGATTATGGCACCCAGTTTGCAGTCATCTGCAAACTTGGTCAGCCACAGTCCTTCTGTGTTGGCCTGTACCGCCGAGAAATATATACCGAACAAGAGAGGTCCCAGGACTGAGCCTTGTGGGATGCCACTTGTAACTGGTTTGGAGTCTGACATGGCTCCAGCAATTCTAACCATGTGGGTTCTGTCCTTGAGCCAGTTTGCAACCCATCTAGTGACATAGGGGTTTATATTTAAGCTGGTGAGCTTATCTATAATGCCCGAGTGGGGTATTGTATCGAAGGCTTTTGCGAGGTCCAGGTAGGCTGTGTGGACCACCTTCCCCTCGTCAATGGCCTTGGTGACTGTTTCAAAGAAATCGACCAGGTTTAAGAGGCAGGATCTGCCCTTAACAAAGCCAAACTGGATAGGATCCAGTGTCTAGGTGTAGGTCTCCAATATCTTTATTTATGAGGTCCATGATGATCCTTTCCATAGCTTTGCAGACCAAGCTAGTCAGGCTTATGGGGCGATAGTTTCCAGGATCCGTTGAGGCACCACCTTTGTGGAGAGGGACCACTGTTGCTGTACGCCACTCTTTGGGTACATATCCTGTAGTAAGGCTAAGATTGAACAGTAGTTTTATGTTTGGGTTTAGCTCTTCTTGGAGTTCATGTAGGACACAGCCCGGAACACCATCTGGTCCCATTGATGCTGTGTTTTTTGCTTTGGAGAGGGCGGCTCTTACCTGAGCATCTGAGATGTCAGGGGGGTAGCACTCTGTTGGGATACATATTTGCACTTTTGGTGGGGAGAGGGGGGAGAAGTTTGCACTGAACCTGTCAGCTAGGATGTTGGCAATGTCTGTGGGCTCGGTGTATTTTTTGTCATTTTGGACTAATTCTGAGCATATCTGGGAATTCCCACCCAGGTTCCTAACATAACTAAAGAAAGCCTTGTGATTATCCTTAGTGTCCTGTGCAATTTTTCTCTCGAAGCTGGCCTTAGACGATTTTATGAGTGCCCGTAGTTTTTGCTAATACTGATCAGAGATGCCTTCCCTTTTTGGGATTTTGCTCTATCATGTAGTAGCTTCCTCCTTCTATTGTATAGTTTGTTTATGGCTGGGGTCCACCAGACAGGACGTCTGCCTTTGGAGGATTGGGTCTTGGTTTTATTTGGGATTGCATGATCCATGCATTCCTGAAGGTGTTCATAGAATGCGTTTATAAAGGATTCTGCGGTCTGGGACGTATTTTCCACAGGCCGGGGCTTTGAAGGATTTCACTCGGTTTTGAGGCATGTGAAATTTGCTTTAGAGAAGTTTTTCACTGTGGTTTTCCGGGCAGGGGGTAGGGTCGGGAAGTGAATATCCAGTGAGATTAGTTTATGGTCTGATCTTACCAGTGAGGGATACACTTCTGGTCTGGAGCATAGTGTCCCCATGTTGGTGATGATCAGGTCCAGTATGTTTTCCCTCTTGTGGGAGTGGTAACAAGTTGTTCCATAGCATTTGAGTTTATAAATTCTAGAAACCTTTGGGCTAGGGTGTTGGAGCTAGAGTAATGCTCCCAGTCTATGTTTGGGTAGTTGAAGTCGCCCAATATAATGGTGTTTGGAGAGACCTTCATATTTTCCAGTATTCTCAGGAAGGCCAAGTGGGGTTCTTGTGTTTGGGAGGGTGGTCTGTAGCAGGCTATAAACTGGAAGGCAGTTTTACCCACAGTTAGTTGCACATGGACAGTCTCTGATGCTTCGTGCTGTGCCACCAACCTGGAGGTGTGGGTATCTTTGACGAATATTGATACTCCCCCTCCTTTTGTGGTTCGGTCCAAGTTTTGGGGCTGAAAAGCATAGTATGAGGTATAACCTGGTAGTGCTGGGGTGCTCTCGGGAGCCTTGAACCAGGTTTCTGTTACTGCACAGATATCGATGTTCTCCATGCTAAGGAGAGTTTCGAGTGCGTGCATCTTGAGGTTTAGACTTCTGGCATTGAGTAGCATTACTCTTAGTTTCTTATCCCTTGTGATACCTATGGAGGTGGGTTTGTCTTTTGAGCCTTGCCTGAAAAAGGCACTATGGGGTAGCAAGAGCCTTTGCCAATATCCGAAAGCCCAGGGTGACAGGTGCAAGCCGTCCCTAGCTAAGCATCGTGGCTTGTTGAGCATGTCATCCCAGGCTGACAGGCATTGGATCCCCTTTGAATGACACCAACACTTAAGCCAATTGTTGAAATTGATCATCTTGCCTTCATATTGTGGCATCATTCTTGGTGAGGGTAAGATGCTACTCAAGATCAGGGTCATACTGGCCTGGGCTACATGCTCAGAGAGCTCCTCTATGTCTCTTTTCATGTAGTCCAGGGAGGTACGTCTCAGGTCATTCACACCAGCATGGACAATGACTGAGTCATATTTGTACTTGCCTTGGAGTGACCTGAGTGCTTGTGTTATGTGGCGGATCCTAGCGCCCGACAGGCAGCTCACCGTGACCCTCTCCTTGTTCAGCCTGGTGAGCGGGACGTCAGTGTGCCTGACAATAGAGTCACCTATTACAAGTGTTTCAGGTGTGTTTTTTAGCCTTAAGGGCTGTGACTGTTCAGCACACTGGCTATGTGAGTTATGTGTTGCACGTGTTTTGTTTTGGGGTAGCGGTTGCTTGGGTGTCTGCTTTGGAGGTCTCTGCTGCTTAGGCAGATTTTTATTTAGAGCCTCCGAGTATGTTTTTGTGTGTTTATGTGTTTGGTTTGTTGTCGTGGTAGGTCTATGTGAGACTGGAATTGTAGTGAGTGTGGTTTCCTTCTCCTCCTGACTGGTTACGCCAGTACTGAGTTGAGAGAGCTTAGCCTCCAGTTTGGCTATATGGTTGCATCTCTCACATGTGTTGGAATTTGTTGGGAGGAGGAGAGGGTTGTCTGTGTACATGAGGCAGTTGTAACATTGCCTCAAGATTCCCAGATTCACCTAGGGGTTGCCACAGCAGAATTCCGGTCCACTAATGATTGGCAGTAGATTTTTACGTACCGAGTTGCAAGCTCTGACGCACAACCTTCAACGAAGGTATGCCTATTCATGCATGTCTCCACACAGAAGACACTTTAGCTGAGAATCGAACAGGACAACGTCTTGCTATGAGGCAACAACGCTATTGCAGCACCACCACCGCAGTGCCTTCTCCCTTAGTAAATGAATTCAAAAATCTACTTTTTGAAGTATGTAATTTAGAGATACTGACCAAAAGAGCAAGATCCTCGAGGAATACTATTGTAAATAATATGTGGAAGAAAGTTATGATTTGTTAGATCAATAATTTAATAGCAATGTATCAATATTTATAGGAATTTTAATTTGCTAATATGTATTTGTGGAAAGTGTCATTGCATATAGTTTTAATGTGTTTGTTTTTTTTTTCACTGTCATTAGTAAGCATATTCAAAATTGTACATAACTCAAGATAATGTTTGTTTTATCTATTTCAATTCAATAAAGTTGTTTTTTTTAAAAAAGAAAATACATGCTAATGCAAAATCTGTGATTCTATCAACTTTCTATATTTGTAAAAGCAATACTTAAAAATTGCCCCTATTGTTGGGCCTTTGTTCCCCTGTTATTTATGGCTTTGTTCAGATTTCTTGTTCTAAGAGCTTGAGAGGTATGCCAGACTCCAAACAGATGCATATGTATATATAAAAGATTATATCTAGGCTGATATATATATATATATATATATATATATACACACACACACACACACACAAATATATTTATAAATAAAATACTCCACATATTCTGTCTCATGCCTGACAGGTACATGTAACTATGTGACATTAATTTGCTAGAAGAGGCAATAACTGATGAAATGAAAAAAGAATGCATAACATGGACATCAACTGTACCCATAATCATTAAGTGTAATGCATATGGTAAATAGGATTGTTTTAGTTAACTTAAAATGCAAACTCCAGATATTTCTAAAATTCCTGACATCTCTATTTTTTGGGAAGTTCAGTTGTTCATCTCTAAGTCTGGCCTTTAATGTGATGAGCGGCGCCAGTCTTGCGTGGCCACAATATTTAAGTAGCGCATGGATAGCAGTGATTACGCTTCAATATTTAGATAAAGACAAATCAGTTAAATGCTACTATAGTGTGCCACCACAACTTAATAAATATTAAGCACACTGCTTACCTTGTTAAGGTCTGCCCTCACTCTAGGCACTCATATTTTCCAGTACTGACCAGCAAAAGACAGTGGAGGAATAAAAAACAGATTTGACTTTGCCTGCTGTCTGCACTGATAAAGTGTCAATTTCTCGTATAAACTCAGAAATAGCTAAAATAACAGAGTATGCATTCACTTGCATTTTCTGAAGGATATGAAGTCTGAAACTGAAAAGTATGTCATTATTTAGTGACGTCACACCTCAGTGATTTGTCTGAAAAATCAAAGATTTTATGAGAAACAGTCCAAACAAATGTGGTAAAAATCTTGACAATTGAGAGGCATGGCAAAGTGAGTATAAAAATAAAGGGACTGTGTTACACTGTCTTTCTAATAGCACTTGCTAAGCACTTTATGGCTTGGAAAGCCAGCAAAACTTTGATCTCCTGGTGAATTTCTTAGCATCCATGTTGAGAACATATAATTAAAGGTTATGATTGGCAACCCGATCATAATTCTCTATATTTCTGTGCTCACACCCATCAACTTGATCTTTTCCTGTTAAGACTAAAACAGGCTTAACAAGAGTCAGGTTTTTGGCTTAGTTGGCCAACAACAATTCAACCATCAGTCCACCAAACCCATACAGGTGGGGGGGCTACACCCCCACACCCCCTAATAATGTATACCAACTCCGAAATCACACTACATTGGGGAAAAAGGCAAAGTTCCTTACATTGGCCCACTGACAAAATTCCCTGTGTTACAACTTTGATGACGGGCACATTTGCTGAAATGCATTTCAATGCATTGTGTTTTACCTGGAATACCTCTGCTGAGTGAAAGCTGGACATAAAACCAATCAATCTGCCAAACATGAACTGAGAATTGCTACACTCAATGTAGGTTCACTGACAGGATGCAGCTTGGAAGTGGATGACATGATGATATGGAAGAGGCTGGACATTCTATGTATCCAAGGGACAAGATGAAAGGGCAGTGCAGCAAAGCCACTTGGCTTAGGATCCATTGTCCTCTACTCAGGAGAGGGACAGGCTAGAAATGGTGTGGGAACTGAGGTGAGAGAGAGGCTTCAGAAGGCAGTAAGGGATATCATCTGAATTAATGACAGACTCATAGCAATCAGACTCCAGGGTAATGATAGGGCAGTATTCATAATCTCAGCCTATGCCTCACAGCAGGGTTGTGATAGTGAGGAAAAAAGTGCATTCAGACAGCAGTTGCAGGACCTACTAGATAAAGCAAAATAACAGGAACTGGTGTTGATAATGGGTGAATTGAATGCACATATTGTAACAGAACAGGATATGAGGACTGCCTGGGTCAACATGGGTGGGGCAACAAGCACAAAGAAGGAGAAGCCATTCTAGACTTCTGTCTGGAAAATGGCTTCATAGTAGTTAACACATGGTTCAGAAAGAGAAACAGTCACAAGATCACATACAAGAGTAACCAACATGCAACTCAGGTAGACTTTGTCCTAGTAAGGAAAAAGCACTGGGGTAGAATCCATGATTGCAAAGTCATTCCTTGTGAAACAGTTGTCCCACAGCATAAGCCACTGGTTGCCACAATCAGCTGCAAACAGTGGTCAGAGAAGGCTCTAAGGTCAACAGAGACCAGGCTGAAGACCTGGAAGTTGACTAGAGAGAAAGTACAACAGTTCAAGGTATTACTCAGGGCTGAAGCACCCCAAGAAGAGGAGGAAATAGGTGGCGTTAAAGAATTAATTTATTTTTTTTATTTATTTATTGCATTTGTTTACCAGGAAAGTCAACTGGGCCTAAAATAGTCCATTTTTGGTGGAGGCCTGGGGAGAAAAGCTCTGACAAGAACATAGATGCAGAAAAAAAAATTAAACATTAATTGGTACAGAAGTAGAAACAGTGTTACACATAGTGGTTACAGTAATATATACAGAATATATACATAAGTCAGGAATTTAGTTGATTTGATTACAGTAACATATACAGAATATATACATAAAAGCAGGAATTTAGCTGGTTGCCAGATGAATTCAGAGTGGTGGAAGAAGAATGGCAGCACCTCAAAACAGTATGTGTAGGACTACAGAACAGATACGTGGCCGAACCAGGTATGGAAATAAGGTACATAAGGAAAGCTGGTGGTGGAATGCAGACGTCCAGGAAGTGATCAAAAGAAAGAAATGGGAGAAAGAAGATATTGACCAGGCTAGAATGAAATACTGGTCGGCTAACAAAGAAGCTAAGAAAGGAGTTGCAATAGCACAGAATAGGGCATCAGCGGCGCTCTACCAACTTCTGGAAAGTGACTCAGTAAGTGGTACAAAGAAATTATATCAGGTTGCAAGGCAAAGTCAGAAAGATAAAGAAGATAGTCAATCTCTGAGTTGGTATATTAAGTTAGGGTGTGTGTGTAGGGCAAAGTCCCCCACATTGCAGGGTGTGGGAGGTGAAGCCCCCACTTTGAAAAGTTTGAAATTGTGTGTCATTTCTGGTTGGCCAAGCGATTTTGTTCCCCTAGGAAAAAAAATTGCTGAAGTGGCCATTCACAGAAATGAAGTTCAATGTTTAGTGGCTGGCGAAAAGGCGCTCGATGGGTTGGTTTTTCGATGAGGTAATATAGACCCCCAGAAACAAGCTATGATGAGAGAAGAAGAGGAGCCCACCTTAGAAGAAGTAAGAGTAGCACTAAGGAAAATGAAGTCAGGGAAAGCAGCAGACTCAGGTGAGGTCACAGCAGATATGATAAAGATGTTGGGTGAGATAGGGGAGAAATGGCCCTGAAGGTACTCCTAGCAATGTGGAGAGAAAGGCATGTCTCAGATGACTTGAGAGTAAGCATACTTATGCCAATGTACAAGACAAAGGGGACGTCCACAACTGTGGGCAGTACAGAGGCATCAAACTTCTATCACATTGCATGAAAGTTCTGGAGAGGGTGATTGATAATGGATACACAGAGTAGTACCATGTAAGATGGGAGATGAGCAGTTTGGATTCAGATCAGGATGCAGCACAACAGACCCGATGTTTGTAGTGAGACAGATAGTTGAGAAGAAGCTAGAGATGAGGAAAGAATCAAACTGTGCATTCCTCGACTTGGAGAAAGTAATGACAATGTTCCAAGAAAGCTGATCTCTGCAGTACTGCAGTGGTTTAAAGTCACAGAAACATTGGTAGAATTAGTTCAGGCTATGTACAAGATCCCAGTGACTCAAGTACGAACAGTGACTGGCCTCACAGAGGAATTCCCAGTGGGAGTGGGTGTACACCAGGGTACAGTTCTGAGCTCACTGCTGTTCATACTGGTGATGGACTACATTAGCAAACAGGTTAAAGAGGGCAGATCAACAAAGTTACTGTATGCAGATGATGTGGCAGTACAGGCAGACTCTGAGCAAGAACATCAGCAAAGGACAGGGAAATGGAATACAAATCTGAAGTCACATGGGATGAAACTAAGCACAGATAAGACAGTGGTAATGGCAGCAAATTACGGAAATCAGAAGAAGCTGAGACGAGATAGAAAGGAAGATAGTGGAATAGGTAAATGGCTTCAAGTATCTGGGAGGGGTGGTTGAGAAGAAGGGAAGTTTGAATGAAGAGGTTAAAGCTAGACTCAAAGGCACTGCAGCCAACTGGCATAGAGCCGGAGGAATAGTCTATGACAGAAGAATGCCAAAGAAGCTGCAAAGTAAGGTGTAGAAGACAGTGGTATGACCAGTACTACTGTATGGTACAGAAACCTGGGCAGTACAGTTGAAGAAGCTAGAGATGATGGAACTGAAGTGCCTGAGAAGGGTGGTAGGATGCACACTGTGGGACAGAAGAAGAAATGAGGACATAAGAGCAGAAGCCAAAGTAGCTCCAATTGCAGAAAAGATCAAAGAGAACAGATTACAGTGGTTGGGACCTATGTGTAGAAATGCAGAAGACAATCTGGTGAGGAAGAATTGGGACAGACAGAAAGAAGGTAAGAGGAAACGAGGAAGTCCAGCAAAGAGGTGGATGGATTGTGTGAAAGAAGATCTGCAACAGTCAGGCATGAGTGTTGAAGAAGGCAGGGGTGCGGCACTGAATTGAGAGAGATGGCGACAGTTAACACGATACCTCGACCCCATGTAGAAAATGAGAAAAAGGGGGGCTGATGATGTTGATGTTGATGCTGATGATATATTGTGTTCCACGGATAACCATTCATGAATTTTATCACCCGATGTATGAACACAGACCCGCTTCATACTCAGGGGTGAGCAAGCAACTTTAGTACATGACAGAGGTCAAGACACTTGAGGCCAAGAGGAAATTATCATCTGCAAACAACAGAAATGCAATCCTCACATCTATAGATTAAATACTCTCCCAGCCAAAAGTGCATTTTGATATCTCAGCCATGATAATTACAGGCATGAAGGAATTATTTGCCCACACTGAATGCATTTGACTCAATGTAAAGAATGTGGCTAAAACCCTCATTGACTAAATTCAGAAACCAAATGTCTTATAGCAGCAGCCTTGTAACCCTACACTGTAGTAGAACCTCCCACAAGACATTCCAGGGCGCAGACTCATATGCATTCTCATGTCTACAAAATAAATGTAAATAGGATATGATAATTTTCATGAACCCTCCAATAGCTATACAAGGACAAAGAGCTAACTGATTATTCCTCCTGAATCAGAAGCTTCATTATCATATTGTTTCCTTTCTAATTCCTTGTCACAGGCCTTGACTGGAAGGCTCTGTAGTGTGAAATAAACCCTCCTCTTCCTCTTTATGAAGACAGAGACTACCAGCCCAAGCCCTCCTACCAAAAGGTACTGTCCCTGCCTTCCATGTAACACTGAAAAGGCTGATTAACCCAAACACGTCCTCACACTTTCCAGTGCTTTCAACATTTCCAATCAGACCTCATCCATTCCAGGAGTCTTGTCACTTGTACCTATAGAGGTATTTAATCAACAAAGTAACATCATCTAGCAGAAAAAGGATCTCAGTATTTGGTTTTGGTGCTGCTTACCAAGAGGGGGGGGGCAATGTCTATTTAGTTCAGAAATTCCTCAAAGTATTCCTACTACCACCAGAATGCGTTTCTAGTCAATGCCAGTTTTTCACCACGCTTCCTAAGAACATCCTTTCTAATGACCTCTGATCAAGGTCAGCATTTCACCACGCTTCCTAAGAACATCCTTTCTAATGACCTCTGATCAAGGTCAGCATTTCACCACGCTTCCTAAGAACATCCTTTCTAATGACCTCTGATCAAGGTCAGCATTTCACCACGCTTCCTAAGAACATCCTTTCTAATGACCTCTGATCAAGGTCAGCATTTCACCACGCTTCCTAAGAACATCCTTTCTAATGACCACTGATCAAGGTCAGCATTTCACCACGCCTCTAAGAACATCCTTTCTAATGACCTCTGATCAAGGTCAGCATTTCACCACGCTTCCTAAGAACATCCTTTCTAATGATCTCTGATCAATGTCAGCATTTCACCATGCTTCCTAAGAACATCCTTTCTAATGACCTCTGATCAAGGTCAGCATTTCACCATGCTTCCTAAGAACATCTTTTCTAATGACCTCTCTGATTTGCATCATGTGGGGTTAAGGCTGTGGTGATTAAGGAACAGAAAAAAGGCTAAAAAAAGCTTATGCTCAGTCAGCTGAAGTCAAATAAGAGGGAAAAAAGTGCTGACCTGCAGGAGAATTTAAGAAATTCAGTCAGTCACTTTGAGGAGCGTTATAAAACTGATTTTCTAAGACTAACTATTCATAACCATGGACTGCTAATGCTTTGTGGATATTAATTTGCTATGGATTTTACTGGTACTTTGTACATTCAGCAGTGAAGCTGGAAATGCTTTTACTGTTGTGTGGATGTTTTATGTTGCAATAAACTGTTTTGGAGTTTTTGACTATGTACGTATTTGAAGTTGATGGTTTTGTGGATTATTTATTTATTTATTTTTTGAGAATGTAGTTTACTGTCTTTTGGCTTTCATTTTACTATTACTCCAAAAATGTACAATATTCATGAACATTTTTGGAGTAATAGTAAAATGAAAACCATAACTTTCTCTTGTCTCAGCTTCAGATAATTGATTATATTCTATAGCAGCCCGCCTTCTGCCCCAGCATCACATCTAGTATCTCCTCCTACACCCCAGCAAGAATGCTCCATAGCTCTGAACATCTTTCCATTCACAAACCCAAGATCAGAATTGGTAAAACCTTTATAGCTGTTACCCTGCTGAAAACTGGAATAAACTACCACTTGACATCTGACACATTAGACCCAAATACCAATTCAGAAAGGCTGTAAAAAAAAAAGTAAAAATAAACTACGTCTGTGCTGTCTTTCCTCTGACTGACCCATCCCCTCTAGGCCATCTAATCTCTCTCTTTCTCCTTCATCAGTGTAACACTTTCCTCTGACTGACCCATCCCCTCTAGGCCATCTAATCTCTCTCGTTTCTCCTTCGTCAGTGTAACCCTTTCCTCTGACTGACCCATCCCCTCTAGGCCATCTAATCTCTCTCTTTCTCCTTCATCAGTGTAACCCTTTCCTCTGACTGACCCACCCCTCTAGGCCATCTAATCTCTCTCGTTTCTCCTTCGTCAGTGTAACCCTTTCCTCTGACTGACCCATCCCCTCTAGGCCATCTAATCTCTCGCTTCTCGCTCAGTGTAACCCTTTCCTCTGACTGACCCATCCCTCTAGGCCATCTAATCTCTCTACTTTCTCCTTCGTCAGTGTAACCCTTTCCTCTGACTGACCCATCCCCTCTAGGCCATCTAATCTCTCGCTTCTCCTTCGCCAGTGTAACCCTTTCCTCTGACTGACCCATCCCCTCTAGGCCATCTAATCTCTCTCGTTTCTCCTTCGTCAGTGTAACCCTTTCCTCTGACTGACCCATCCCCTCTAGGCCATCTAATCTCTCTACTTTCTCCTTCGTCAGTGTAACCCTTTCCTCTGACTGACCCATCCCCTCTAGGCCATCTAATCTCTCTCGTTTCTCCTTCGTCAGTGTAACCCTTTCCTCTGACTGACCCATCCCCTCTAGGCCATCTAATCTCTCTCGCTTTCTCCTTCGTCAGTGTAACCCTTTTCCTCTGACTGACCCATCCCTCTAGGCCATCTAATCTCTCTCGCTTCTCCTTCGTCAGTGTAACCCTTTCCTCTGACTGACCCATCCCCTCTAGGCCATCTAATCTCTCTCGTTTCTCCTTCGTCAGTGTAACCCTTTCCTCTGACTGACCCATCCCTCTAGGCCATCTAATCTCTCTCGTTTCTCCTTCGTCAGTGTAACCCTTTCCTCTGACTGACCCATCCCCTCTAGGCCATCTAATCTCTCTTGTTTCTCCTTCGTCAGTGTAACCCTTTCCTCTGACTGACCCATCCCCTCTAGGCCATCTAATATCTCTCGCTTCTCCTTCGCCAGTGTAACCCTTTCCTCTGACTGACCCATCCTCTAGGCCATCTAATCTCTCTCGTTTCTCCTTCGTCAGTGTAACCCTTTCCTCTGACTGACCCATCCCCTCTAGGCCATCTAATCTCTCTCCTTTCTCCTTCGTCAGTGTAACCCTTTCCTCTGACTGACCCATCCCCTCTAGGCCATCTAATCTCTCTCGTTTCTCCTTCGTCAGTGTAACCCTTTCCTCTGACTGACCCATCCCCTCTAGGCCATCTAATCTCTCTCGTTTCTCCTTCGTCAGTGTAACCCTTTCCTCTGAATGACCCATCCCCTCTAGGCCATCTAATCTCTCTCGTTTCTCCTTCGTCAGTGTAACCCTTTCCTCTGACTGACCCATCCCCTCTAGGCCATCTAATATCTCTCCTTTCTCCTTCGTCAGTGTAACCCTACCTTCTTGCTATTTTCTCTTTATTTCAGCTCAGCACTCCAACATTCCTCTCTTTACCTTTTACCTACAATCTTGTAGAATCCTTCTTACCTGACCACCTCTTCTCCCATCACAACCAGTTTAATCTGTACTGATGTCTAACTATTCTACTTTTGGATGGCTAAGGATAGAAACACTTACCTATTGACCCTACACTACACTGTACCCACTTGTACTTTGCCTTGACTTAAATGTAAATTTTATCTGTATTATGTTTTACTCTGCACTGTACCTACAGTGATTGCTAATATGTAGAGTCTAATCGCTATTCTTGTTAAACCTGCTTTTTGTGTATCACTGTTGGAGATTTTGTATAATTAGCTATGCATTATGTCAACTTAATTTTATGTATTAACTGTGGAGCTTTTCTCCCCTGGTCTCCACTGAAAAAGGGCTCTGTTCCAGCTGGACCACCCCAGTCAAAAATTGTCAGATAAATAATAAATAAATAAACA
The DNA here is from genome assembly GCF_019279795.1 of Protopterus annectens. NCBI lineage: Eukaryota > Metazoa > Chordata > Ceratodontiformes > Protopteridae > Protopterus > Protopterus annectens. The sequence continues at coordinate 361,000,236 of NC_056742.1, forward strand.
GATGTCCTTTCATAAAGTAATAAAAGATAACCATAAAACGAACAGATTTTTTACCTAATAGACATTAACTTGTGGTCTTCTTACTAATAAGTAGACATACATAAACCAAAGAAAAGGTAAAGGTCAGAAGGACCCAAAGGCTTCTAAGAAGAAAGGAGAGAGCTTTGATACAATACTCAGAAAGCATGTGAAATAAATATGATGCAATCCCAAACAGATGGCAAATCTGAAAATCATTTAATTTACCAGTTTCAACTGAACTCACAAAAAACTACTAATAAGAAGTGTTGTCTAAGCTTGCCATTCAGTAATCTCCTTTTCTGTGTAACTACTTGTTGGGACATCACCATGTAAGGAAACCTGCAGTGTTGCCAGTCTGACTGACCTGTGATCATTACTTTCTCATTTCTTATTTATGCCTTCCATCATATAAGACTCTTGATTTGCTTTGGTCATTCTCCTAACTTTTTTAACTTACCGGCAATTATTTTGTTTTCTCAGTGACCTTCCTCTGTCAGCATAATAGGAGTTATGTTTAACAAAGACCTGCTAGAACTGATCTGAGGTGGCAGATTATGTATGTGTATATATATATATATATATATATATATATATATATATATATATATATATATATATATATATATATATACATACATACATACACACACACACATATATATAAATATATAAATACATGCATATATATATATATATATATATACATATACACACACACACACACACATATATATATATAAATATATAAATACATGCATATATATATATATATATATATATATATATATATATATATACATATACACACACACATACACATATATATATATATAAATATATAAATACATGCATATATATATATATATATATATATATATATATATATATATACATATATACACACACACACACACACACACACACATATATATATATATAAATATATAAATACATGCATATATATATATATATATATATATATATATATATATATATATATATACATATACACACACACACACACACACACACATATATATATAAATATATAAATACATGCATATATATATATATATATATATATATATATATATATATACATATACACACACACATATATATATACATATACATACATATATTTGAATATTTTACTGTCACTTTTCTGCACTTACCATGTGGAAATTCTGATACAGCCATCATTTGTATCAAATGAAGATCTAGCAGTTTAGCTCAGATGATTATGACTATGAGTTGCTAATGAGCTTCTTCTTCCTGTAGTGCTTCTGGTTCAATTCCTTCCGTCTCTGTCTGACTACTGTGCAACTTTGAGCAAGTCACTTAATTATACCATATTCCAGGGGTGCTCCTGAAGACAGATACTTTCACTTAGTGGGTTTACCCACTTATCAAATATAAAAACGTGTTAGCAAATATCTTCTTCAGAACATGGACTGATGGGATTTTCTATTCAAGTATGGTGATTTAATGTTTCAAGTGTAAGTAAAAGTTGATACAAATTTTTTCTTAAAAATAAAATTTGACACAAGATTTAAATACGTCTACCTGAATTGTCTCCCCCTACCTGTAGAGATGGCCCACTGTCTTCTGGGAGAGAACTCTGATTTGGAAATAATGATTCTCAGTGCAACAGCTTCATACTCAGAGATGAGCAAGCAACTCCAGTACATGACAGAGATCCAGACACTTTGAGACTTTCCACCAGAATAACCCATTTCTAGGAAAGGCAAGCCTCCACCAGATGTGGTTAGTTAACAGAAGAATCACTGAGACACTTTTTTATTTTTCTGGGAAATACATCTTTAATATCAATGCACACACAGACCACTTACAAGAAATAACCTTCCGCTGTGAGTGTACATTTTCATTGACTGTGACCATATGATACAAAAATTAACAAAAAACTGTAAAGGATATGAATATTAGCTTCTCTTGCAGGACTAGCCTGTATTACACACAGACTTTCCATGCCTTTCCATGTTGAATAGTCCCTTTCTGCCAGGGTATACATTGCTTTACTTTGATCAAGTTAGAGAGACTCTGTCAAAAATAAGTGTTGTTATATCAAGCCTTGTGTCATATGAGGATGAGGTTCTGACCCTTGTGTCATATGAGGATGAGGTCCTGACCCTTGTGTCATATAAGGAGGAGGTCCTGACTACAACCAAGATGACCACATTCTAGTAACAGAATGAGCACTGCAGGGGTTTGTCATTGATGAATGATCTTGAGTGACTGAAGCCAGCTTGCCCATCCTGGAGGGGAAGGAGGTGACCTTTCTTACCACATTAGTGGCTCCCACCAGTAGATGCATGATTGCTCATGGAACAGTAGAATGTAGGCTAATACTGTTTGGTGATACATGTAGCCTAGGTAGGGGAGGATGTGGGCATACACTCTCACATTCCTACCACATTAGTTGCACCTACCAGTGGATGCACAGTTACTCATGGAAGAGTAGGAGGTAGGCTAATACTGTTTGGTGATACATGTAGCCTAGGTAGGGGAGGATGTGGGCATACACTCTGACATTCCTACCACATTAGTGGCACCTACCAGTAGATGCACAGTTACTCATGGAAGAGTAGGAGGTAGGCTAATACTGTTTGGTGATACATGTAGTCTAGGTAGGGGAGGATGTGGGCGTACACTCTCATATTCCTACCACATTAGTGGCACCTACCAGTGGATGCACAGTTACTCATGGAAGAGTAGGAGGTAGGCTAATACTGTTTGGTGACACATGTAGCCTGGGTAGGGAATAATGTGGGCACACATTCTCCCTTTCTTATCACATTACTGGCACCTACCAGTGGATGAGTGATTGCTCATGGAAGAGTAGACTGTTGGATAATGCTGTTTGGTGACATATGTAACCTGAAAAAGGGAGGATGTGGGCACATACTCTCTGGTAATTTCTTGGTCAGGCAGCCATTGTAAGCCAAGTGAATACATACCAAGAGGGTAAAGAAAATGAGATTGGGATATGCCATGGGAAACAACAGTATCCCACCCCTCACTGCATGAGCATTGCATCTAGGGATATTAACGGGTCAGTCAGGCCTCCTAAATGAGAAGAAATAGGACAAAGGGTAGTCACACAGTTCAATGAATTGCATCTAGGGATATTAACGGGTCAGTCAGGCCTCCTAAATGAGAAGAAATAGGACAAAGGGTAGTCACACAGTTCAATGAATTGCATCTAGGGATATTAACGGGTCAGTCAGGCCTCCTAAATGAGAAAAAATAGGACAAAGGGTAGTCACACAGTTCAATGAATTGCATCTAGGGATATTAACGGGTCAGTCAGGCCTCCTAAATGAGAAAAAATAGGACAAAAGGTAGTCACACAGTTCAATGAATTGCATCTAGGGATATTAACGGGTCAGTCAGGCCTCCTAAATGAGAAGAAATAGGACAAAAGGTAGTCACACAGTTCAATGAATTGCATCTAGGGATATTAACGGGTCAGTCAGGCCTCCTAAACGAGAAGAAATAGGACAAAGGGTAGTCACTCAGTTCAATGAATTGCATCTAGGGATATTAACGGGTCAGTCAGGCCTCCTAAATGAGAAAAATAGGACAAAAGGTAGTCACACAGTTCAATGAATTGCATCTAGGGATATTAACGGGTCAGTCAGGCCTCCTAAATGAGAAGAAATAGGACAAAAGGTAGTCACACAGTTCAATGAATTGCATCTAGGGATATTAACGGGTCAGTCAGGCCTCCTAAACGAGAAGAAATAGGACAAAGGGTAGTCACTCAGTTCAATGAATTGCATCTAGGGATATTAACGGGTCAGTCAGGCCTCCTAAATGAGAAAAAATAGGACAAAAGGTAGTCACACAGTTCAATGAATTGCATCTAGGGATATTAACGGGTCAGTCAGGCCTCCTAAATGAGAAGAAATAGGACAAAAGGTAGTCACACAGTTCAATGAATTGCATCTAGGGATATTAACGGGTCAGTCAGGCCTCCTAAATGAGAAGAAATAGGACAAAAGGTAGTCACACAGTTCAATGAATTGCATCTAGGGATATTAACGGGTCAGTCAGGCCTCCTAAATGAGAAGAAATAGGACAAAAGGTAGTCACACAGTTCAATGAATTGCATCTAGGGATATTAACGGGTCAGTCAGGCCTCGTAAATGAGAAGAAATAGGACAAATGGTAGTCACACAGTTCAATGAATTGCATCTAGGGATATTAACGGGTCAGTCAGGCCTCCTAAATGAGAAGAAATAGGACAAATGGTAGTCACTCAGTTCAATGAATTGCATCTAGGGATATTAACGGGTCAGTCAGGCCTCCTAAATGAGAAAAAATAGGACAAAAGGTAGTCACACAGTTCAATGAATTGCATCTAGGGATATTAACGGGTCAGTCAGGCCTCCTAAACGAGAAGAAATAGGACAAAGGGTAGTCACTCAGTTCAATGAATTGCATCTAGGGATATTAACGGGTCAGTCAGGCCTCCTAAATGAGAAAAAATAGGACAAAAGGTAGTCACACAGTTCAATGAATTGCATCTAGGGATATTAACGGGTCAGTCAGGCCTCCTAAATGAGAAGAAATAGGACAAAAGGTAGTCACACAGTTCAATGAATTGCATCTAGGGATATTAACGGGTCAGTCAGGCCTCCTAAATGAGAAGAAATAGGACAAATGGTAGTCCCTCAGTTCAATGATACCAGTCTCTCACCTGTGGGATTCAGGCAGTGGCAGTATTAGGTCAGGTGCCATCTGGAGAATAATAAAACAGATTAACAAATAAATGCTAGTAGAATTATTCATTTCTAAAGCATGCCAGCATATTTCAAACATTCATAATGGCCTGCATAACAATCAGGTTTCTGCAAAGGCATATCCATCTTAACTGTGATCAAATGAGAAAACTGATGAGTAAATATAAAATATTCAGTCATTGTTTTCCAGGAATATAAGCATGCCTATGTGTATTTGTATGTGCGCACTCACACACACATGCACACACACTACCCTTTCTGGAATCGCATACCATATCTTTATATGATCAAGTGGAAACCATCTAAAAAGGTACAATAATTATTTTTATCTTGAAATTTTCACAAATAGACAAAACATTCCCATGCAATAACAGCAATATGACAGAATAACAAATCCCATTTTATATGATACAGTTCACCAAAAGAGCTTGTTAAACTGCAGTTTGTTGAACTGACATTATTTAATGAAAAGATGAACATTAATATTGTTTTTGAAGGGGCCAAGACCCCTCATTCCCAAGTAAGTTTTTATTGCCACTCATCCCATGTTTGTGTGCACGTGTATATGCATGTGTATGTGGTGTGTGTACCATTATATCTAAGGTTGAACTCATATAAGACCATCAAAAGAATGAAGAAAAAACAAATTAAATATATAACAAACATATCTAACACTGAAACACAAAACATCACTCATATTAAAAAGCTTTAAAAAAGAGCAGAGCATTCTTGAGTGTTGCAAGACCCCATTGCACCTCCCATGAGAAGAGCTAGCTACCTGGCACCCCATAGATTTAAGTACACCAAATTTGTACTTACACTAATACAGGGAAGGAAGAAACCTCCCCAAACAAAGAGCATCCCTGCTGGTGCCCACATTGAACAGCACTGGGAGTCATACTGGTTTCAAAGACAATGACATAACATTACAAAGACGTGTGTTTGGAGCATTTCTCCCCTGGCCTCCACTGAAAATTGGCTTTATTCCAGGTTGGACTTTCCTGGTAAAAATGTTGAATAAATAAGTAACTACAAAGTATAAACATCAACATGAAAAGCCCTAATAAAAAAAAAACTCAAAAAAGAAAAACATAAAAAATGCCAGTTCAAAACAATAGCTAATAAAAACAGACCATCATTATTATCACACACACATTTCTACTTTCTGTATATTCACACAAACTTATTACAACCATGTGTATATGGGGTTAAGACAGGCAAAGCACCACAACTGTGTATGTAAGTGTATAAGCATGTATGTGCGTGTGCGTGTGTACATGTGTGCATGTGTAAGAAATACCTGCTTACATATATTTAAAAAATGGCATTTGGAAATCCTTAAACATAAGTTACCAAACCATAGAAACCTCAGTCTCCTTAAAGTGAAATCATGCCACTGAAATTCAACTTATTAGGTCTGAAATTCCATCAGTAAACTACCAGACCAAATTGCCATGGTTTGACAATTGTTATGACAGCACAGCACAGTCGCTGTCAAACTACAGCAGCTCAAAGTAACAAAAAATAATAATTAGCCATCAGATTCAGCTTTGCCAAGTGGTGGTGCTGCGGTAGCGTTGTCGCCTCACAGTTAGACGTTGGCCGTTCGATTCTCAGTTAAAGCGTCTACTGTGTGACGACATGCGTGAATGGGCGTTCCTTCGTTGAAGGTTGTGCGTTAGGCCCGGCAAGCCAGCATGTAAAACTCTACTGCCAATCATTAGCGGACCGGAGTTCCGCTGTGGCGACCCCTAACCGGGAAAAGCCGAAAGACACACACACATTCAGCTTTGCCAAGCAACACACAAATAACCCCTCATTTTTTTTCTTCATTACTATAAAGTAGACTACAAACTGTTCCAGTTCCACTCCCACTCTCATTCTTCCCACTCGTAAGCCACTGGTACAGAATCATTTGGGCATTACAGAACAGCACTTATTAGTACATAATAATGTTATATTACTAACATTTGTGAACTCTCATGAAATGTAAAGTACAATGTCATAGGTCCACAGTTGTCAGAAAAGTATTGCAATTCCAAAAATTTTCTCGGAATTGTTTTATAGTCCTGCAAGTTACCTCTCCATTGTGAAGCAAAATGTCAAAGCTCCACTCAGATCCCACTCCCACGTCAGAGCTCCAGTGAAAGAATTACACTTTGAGTATTTCAAAATAGTGCTTATTATCGCACAATAGTGCTATGTGGATAAAACCTGTGATCCATTTGGTAAAATGCAAAGCAGTCATCTCACAGTTCCAGTCAGAGAAGTACTACAATGTCAAATGTTGCTCTGCAAAATGAGTTTAACTGATTCACTCCAATGGAGCTCAGGAAGTTTGCACTGTAACTTCCAATGGGTGGAGCCTAAGCCTTTTGACAGAATCCAATTATGTCCTCACATTTCAAACAAATGTTTATATCTCTGTAACCATAAAGAAACTATTTTTATAGTGGTAGTAATCTTTAGGTTCTAGATTTTAAACTAAATGTTATAAGTCACAGTAAACACAGTAACTATTACATTTGTAATATTTTGTAAACTTCTTCTTTTGGCTTTTCCTGGTTAGGGGTTGCCACAGCGGATCAACTGTCCGCTCATGAGTGGCAGTGGAGTTTTACGGTGTCGAGTTGCCAGCCCAGTGCCCAACCTTCCACAGAAGGCACACACACGCACTCACGCCTAGGGCCAATTTAGAGTGTCCCATACATTTTGTAAACAACTTACAATACTTCAGCAACTACTCGTTACACACACATTGACAGCAACATTTTATTCACCTAGCTGAGAGCTTTCATATAAGCCTAAGGAGTTCTGTCTGTTATTTGGTTGTTGAGCTATTTGGAAAAATGTGAACATTATATCTATGTAAATTAATATTATAAAAACAATAGTTAATATCTATTTACCTGCACTAGACAGATGTCAAATATCAATGCAGTTCAGTTTGCCATTATGTAAGCTTTAAAATGAAATCTTTTAAAACCTTGTACATAGCATGGTTTTGGAATTATTTATTCAAATATGAACAAGCAATATTTGATGCCTAGCAGCGTCAGTAGGAGTTAACTGCATATGTACCTGGAGGCTTCACTCGGATGTAATAAGTTAAATAACACAGACGCAAGACACAGATATAAACTGATAGATACACACACATGCATACAGTTACATACAAACACACGGAGACACTCACATACACAAACACATAGACCTATAGTGATGTACACAAGCGCATAGACACACACAAACCTGCAGTCATGCACAATATCTCAGCAATCACTCAAATTACACACATATTGACAGCAACATTTTATTCATCTAGTTAAGAGCTTTCATATAAGGCTAAGGAGTTCTGTCTGTGTTACTTGGTTGTTGAGATATTTGGAAAAACGTGAACATTATATCTATGTAAATTAATAGCATAAAAACAATAGTTAATATCTATTTACCTGCACTAGGGAGATGTCAAATAATGCAGTTGAGTTTGCCATTATGTAAGCTTTAAGATGAAATCTTTTAAAACCTTGTGCATAGCATGGTTTTGGAATTATTTGTTCAAATATGAACAAGCAATATTTGATGCCTAGCAGTGTCAGTAGGAGTTAACTGCATATGCACCTGGAGGCTTCACTCGGATGTAATAAGTTAAACAACACAGATGCAAGACACAGATATAAACTGATAGATAAACACACATGCATACAGTTACATACAAACTCACGGACACACTCACATACACAAACACATAGACCTACAGTGATGTACACAAGCACACAGACAGGCACAGGCACAGGCACACACACACACACACACACACACACACACAGACAGACACACATGCACACGCGCACACACACACACACACATGGATGTAATGAAGACTGAAGCTATACATGCACCTATTCAAAAATATCCATTTCTTCTTGCTTCATTATTAAGCCAGCTATCAAGCCATGTTGTACCTGGCTAAGACCTTGGCCTCTGAACAAAATGTCATTTGACCAGCATCCTGACAAGGCCCTTGCGGCATGACTAACCCTAGTTCCCTTCATGCTCTCAGCACTTTTTTCCTGTTCAGGTCTGATCCTCTAACACAGACTGTGTCCTATTTTTTTATTATTACTTCATTGTCTCAAGATCTATACATCCTTTATGAGTTTTGTGCTCCAGTCACTCAACTGCCTTACATTCTTAGATATGCATTTTCCCTCCCATTTTTGTTCTGCTTTGCCCTACTCCCTTTGGTCTTCTTTGTATGTCTTAAAAAAACTTTATTCATTCAAGTCACATTTCCATGCAGACTGCTGTTCCCACAATTAAACCATTCCTTTCTAAGTAATTAACATAGCCCCCCCCCCATCCCTGTATGCAAACATGGCACCTTGCAGGATATCTTCTGTTTCATTAACGAGACTTCTCTCAAGACTTCATTTTTGATCTTAATGTTCGTTGACTTTGTTGCATACTCAATTTCTACTATGAGTCATACCTCCTTTAGAGAATATATGACTACTGCATAAAAATACATTTATCTACATCAATTTCATCAACACAAACAACACTGACAATCAAATGCCAGCATACATACAAACAACAAAATTATCGGCTCCACCTCTTGTATTGCCTATCAAGTAAAATAAAATCAGTACCATAATGACTTTGCAAAAAATCTCTAACAAGAGTGTTAGTTAGCATTTCAAAAGTTAATGACATCTTCATATTCTGTTAAACTGAATCAAGACTGCATAAGGAGTTATGCAACCTTCCTCTACATTATAATGTAGATAAGAGGAAATTAATTCCAATAAAAGACATAAGTTTAAGAATCCATTATTGTAAGTGCACACTCATCATAGAACCATTGTCTCTCTCACTAAGGAGAGTCACAGTGACTTAGGGCACGGGTCTTTCTGTTTTCCATACCTGAAGAGTTGGTTAAAGCTGACCGTATTGCATTCCCTGCTCTCATCTCCAGATAATTTTGTTTCTTAAGGCCCCATTCCTAGTTGAGTCCTCCTAGTGATCTCTTTGGCATGTTTGTACCAGGGGGAGTTAAACAGGTAGTTTATGTCCTAACATGTCTTGTTTCCTACAATACCAGCAGCTGCTGCTCCCCCCCTCCAACAACATTCAATGTTTCTTTGCTGTTTTTTTACATTAATTTGACCTCATCCTTATATCTACAATAACTCCATCTCCTTTCTTAGGTTCATAGGTTCATATGTTCATACTAAGCTATCTGCCCTATGGCATTTATAAGCCTAGCCAGAGTGTGTTTGGCTTTCGCCACCCATTTTAAATTAATTTTGCTATGCCCTTTTTCGAGGTTAGTATACTGTGCCTCTGTCTAACAGTGACACAGAAATGATACCCGGGGTAAACCTACGATCTCCCATCCACTCATCAAGATTCCTCTTGAACAGAGTCAGTGAGGGACTCTGCCTAACCTGGACTGGGATTTTATTCCAGAATGAAGGGAGCCTCTGGGTTATGAATCTGTCCCTCCAGCATGTCCTATTTATTTCAGTGCTGAGGTTCAAGTCTCTCGAGCGCGTAGCTCGATGGGATTTGGATTTTCTGAGGTGCAGCATGTCCATGGCTTTATACGTCAGACACAGAGCGCCTCTGAGCAGGCATCTGTTTGAGCCCTTTGATCCTCTTGGTGAGGTACTTTTGGGGTCTTTCCAGTTGCTGCAGGTGTCTGGTAAGGTACATCCCAAAAGGGGCATTGTACTCAATTATGGGCCTGATGAGGGATGAGTAAAGAGGCACGATGACCTCCCCTGATCTAGATGTGAATCCCTTCATGATTAGGTGGGCTATATAAAATGTTTTTCTAACCACTTTGGCCACGTGGTTGTCAAATGAGAGATTGCTATCAACTTGGGTCCCCAGGTCCCTAATTACTTCTTCTGTACTTAATGGATTACCACCTATGTGGTAATTTGTGGGCACTTTGCTTTTGCCAAAGGGGATGACTATACACTTTTTGGCATTTAGCTTGTGGCCATGGCTCTGGCACCAGTTGTCTGTTTCTATTAGGCCCTTTTGGAGGATGCTTGTGTTGGCTGGAGAGTCAATTATGGTGCCCAGTTTGCAGTCATCTGCAAACTTGGTCAGCCACAGTCCTTCCATGTTGGCCTGTACCTCCGAGAAATATATACCGAACAAGAGAGATCTCAGGACTGAGCCTTGTGGGACGCCACTTGTAACTGGTTTGGAGTCTGACATGGCTCCAGCAATTCTAACCATGTGGGTTCTGTCCTTGAGCCAGTTTGCAACCCATCTAGTGACATAGGGTTTTATATTTAAGCTGGTGAGCTTATCTATAATGCCCGAGTGGGGTATTGTATCGAAGGCTTTTGCGAGGTCCAGGTAGGCTGTGTGGACCACCTTCCCCTCGTCAATGGCCTTGGTGACTGTTTCAAAGAAATTGACCAGGTTTAAAAGGCAGGATCTGCCCTTAACAAAGCCGAACTGGGTAGGATCCAGTGTCTGTAGGTCCCCAATATCTTTATTTATGAGGTCCATGATGATCCTTTCCATAGCTTTGCAGACCAAGCTAGTCAGGCTTATGGGGCGATAGTTTCCAGGATCCGTTGAGGCACCACCTTTGTGGAGAGGGACCACTGTTGCTGTACACCACTCTTTGGGTACATATCCTGTAGTAAGGCTGAGATTGAACAGTAGTTTTATGTTTGGGTTTAGCTCTTCTTGGAGTTCATGTAGAACGCAGCCCGGGACACCGTCTGGTCCCATTGATGCTGTGTTTTTTGCTTTGGAGAGGGCGGCTCTTACCTGAGCATCTGAGATATCAGGGGGGGCAGCACTTTGCTGGGATAGATATTTGCCATTTGGGAGGGGAGGGGTGGAGAAGTTTGCGCTGAACCTGTCAGCTAGGATGTTGGCAATGTCTGTAGGTTCGGTGTATTTTTTGTCATTTTGGACTAATTCTGAGCATATCTGGGAATTCCCACCCAGGTTCCTAACATAACTAAAAAAGCCTTGTGATTATCCTTAGTGTCCTGTGCAATTTTTCTCTCAAGCTGGCCTTAGATGATTTTATGAGTGCCCGTAGTTTTTTGCTAATACTGATCAGAGATGCCTTCCCTTTTTGGGATTTTGCTCTATCATGTAGTAGCTTCCTCCTTCTATTGTATAGTTTGTTTATGGCTGGGGTCCACCAGACAGGACGTCTGCCTTTGGAGGATTGGGTCTTGGTTTTATTTGGGATTGCATGATCCATGCATTCCTGAAGGTGTTCATAGAATGCATTTATAAAGGATTCTGCGGTCTGGGCTGTATTTTCCACAGGCCCGGGGGCTATAAAGGATTCCACCTCAGTTTTGAGGAGTGTGAAATTTGCTTTAGAGAAGTTTTTCACTGTGGTTGTCTGTGCAGGGGGTGGGGTCAGGATGTGAATATCCAGTGAGATTAGTTTATGGTCTGATCTTACCAGTGAGGGATACACTTCTGGTCTGGAGCATAGAGTCCCCATGTTGGTGATGATCAGGTCCAGTATGTTTTCCCCTCTTGTGGGAGTGGTAACAAGTTGTTCCATAGCATTTGAGTTTATAAATTCTAGGAACCTTTGGGCTAGGGTGTTGGAGCTAGAGTAATGCCCCCAGTCTATGTTTGGGTAGTTGAAGTCGCCCAATATAATGGTGTTTGGAGAGACCTTCATATTTTTCAGTGCTCTCAGGAAGGCCGAGTGGGGTTCCTGAGTTTTGGAGGGTGGTCTGTAGCAGGCTATAAACTGGAAGGCAGTTTTACCCACTGTTAGTTGCACATGGATAGTCTCTGATGCTTCGTGCTGTGCCACCAACCTGGAGGTGTGGGTATCTTTGACGAATATTGATACTCCCCCTCCTTTTGTGGTTCGGTCAAGTTTTGGGGCCGAAAAGCATGGTATGAGGTATAACCTGGTAGTGCTGTGGTGCTCTCAGGAGCCTTGAACCAGGTTTCTGTTACTGCACAGATATCGATGTTCTCCATGCTAAGGAGAGTTTCGAGTGCGTGCATCTTGAGGTTTAGACTTCTGGCGTTGAGTAGCATTACTCTTAGTTTCTTATTCCTTGTGATACCTATGGAGGTGGGTTTGTCTTTTGAGCCTTGCCTAAAAAAAGGCACTATGGGGGTAGCAAGAGCCGTTGCCAATATCCAAAAGCCCAGGGGTGACAGGTGCAAGCCATCCCTAGCGAAGCATCGTGGCTTGTCGAGCATGTCATCCCAGACTGACAGACATTGGATCCCCTTTGAATGACACCAATCCTTAAGCCAATTGTTGAAATTGATCATCTTGTCTTCATATTGTGGCATCATTCTTGGTGAGAGTAAGATGCTACTCAGGGTCAGGGTCATACCGGCCTGGGCTACATGCTCAGAGAGCTCCTCTATGTCTCTTTTCATGTAGTCCAGGGAGGTATGTCTCAGGTCATTCACACCAGCATGGACAATGACTGAGTCATATTTGTACTTACCTTGGAGTGACCTGAGTGCTTGTGTTATGTGGCAGATCCTAGCGCCTGACAGGCAGCTCACCGTGACCTTCTCCTTGTTCAGCCTGGTGAGCGGGACGTCAGTGTGCCTGATGATAGAGTCACCTATTACAAGTGTATCAGGTGTGTTGTTTAGCCTTAAGGGCTGTGACTGCTCGGCACACTGGCTTTGTGAGCTATGTGTTGCACGTGTTTTGTTTTGGGGTAGCGGTTGCTTGGGTGTCTGCTTTGGAGGTCTCTGCTGCTTAGGCAGATTTTTATTTAGAGCCTCAGAGTATGTTTTTGTGTGTTTATGTGTTTGGTTTGCTGTCGTGGTAGGTCTATGTGAGACTGGAATTGTAGTGAGTGTGGTTTCCTTCTCCTCCTGACTGGTTACGCCAGTACTGAGTTGAGAGACCTTAGCTTCCAGTTTGGCTATATGGTTGCATCTCTCACGTGCTAGAATTTGTTGGGAGGAGGAGAGGGTTGTCTGTGTACATGAGGCAGTTGCAACATTGCCTCAAGATTCCCAGATTCACCAGCTGGACCAGAGAGGAGATTGACAACTGACCTTTGGACATGCTAGAATAGTATTGGGAATTCCTTTATAATTGAAAAAAAGGACCAATGGGGAACAAGGTACACAAGGGGAGTTTGTGAGGGTGTAGTGCTTTTAATTTTTTAGTGCTGACTTATATAATTGCTTTAGTGAGCAAGTGCCAGGTAACTTAAATGCAATGTGTTACAGGTAACTTAAATGCAAAAACGACAAACAGTAACTTTCTTTCAAGTGAAACAAGGAAATAAGTACAGTAAGCAATGCAGAATCACTAGGGATCCACAGAAGCACTGAAAAGCCGCGTTTTAGGTGGAATTAGCATTTCAGGGAAATAACAAGCAAACAAACAACAAGCATACAAACAAAGTTAGATTCAGCAGGCCTGGATCTAGTCTATGCTACAGCAAACAAGGTGTACCAATTTCAGTAAGAAACTTCCCTAAGCTCATCTGCATCTGGACACTCAACAGACAAGTCCTTCTTCCTCACTCTAAGAAATGTATTCCTATATGCATATATATATGTATATATGTATACATATATATATATATATATATATATATACAATTATAATTTCCTGCCAAGCTCTCAAACTATCAAAAATTTAAGTGCTTGAAATAACACCTAATTAGTTTGAAAATTCACTTGTCAAACATCACCAGTAATTGAATGTGCAAGAACAAAATGCAGTGGGGACCTAGAATTTGCCCTTTCCCATTTAGAGTGCAATATTGGAAACAGTATACATTAGTAGTGTTGGGGGGAGGTGCTTGCTCCCTGCAAAATATATAGCTTTTGCTTGATTATTTTTAAAATCTTTGTGATTTGAACTTTTCTACTTCCCAAAGCATTTATGGTTCAGGTACTTGACTATATATATATATATATATATATATATATATATATATATATATATATTTTTTTTTTATATATATATCAGGGTGAAAAAAGGGATCAGTATAACAAACATTTAGGCAGCATATGTACCAGCCATTCAACTTCTACAACACAGACCGTTGACCGGGTTTTGCCCTCAGGTGTCATCAGAGGAGCTCCGCATTTGGTTTGGCGTGCACCAGTTTTTTGTTTGTGGATATATATATATATATATATATATATATATATGTGTGTGTGTGTGTGTGTGTGTGTGTGTGTGTGTGTGTGTGTGATGTCTGTATGTGTGAGATATTGCCAGCTATGCCAGGAGAAGTAGAGCAATGGATGTGTAACATATGCCACCACAGCTAGCTGAAATTTTATAAAGAATTATATGTCATTTGTATATCAAACTGATTTGTACAGATGCTTGTGTTTAAAAATTTATTTATAAAGTTGTGTGTGCTAAAAATTTATCAACAGTGTGCCCTGCTGGACAGAAAAAGAAATATACATGCATTATTGTAACTTTTTAAATGTGTATGTTTTAACAGAGGATACTGGAAGAAAAGAGGTTAATCTCAAACTTTAAAAATAGTAAGAAATTAAATTACTGGGCCTAGTCCATAAAGATGCTATCTCACAGTTTTGAATGAAGCCAGAGATGCAAAGTCTGTAAGACGTATGGTTTATTAGCTTGTGTAAGAAGAGTTTTATAGCTTTATGATTTTCAGGAGCTGCAGCAGATGTTAGCAAGGTTCTGTGTGTGTATTATTGACACATAGGTGCTAAATCCTGGCAGTTTCTAGTAAAGGGGGGGTTGCACATGGGAGCCGGAACCATAGAGCGTGGGAAGAGGGGAGCTCCCCCCCCTTTCATTTTCCATGCCAAAATGACATCAGTGCACGCATTTCTGGTTGTTTTGCAAGTGGGAACACAGATTCAAAGCTGTGCTGGGTTAGCATCTGGAATGCAGAAATGGATTCAGATGGAGCGGGTTAGTGTCAGTAAGCCTGTAATTGAGCATTGTTCTGATTTAATTGCAGAGTGGAGCGGGAACGGAAGCTGAATGCTACCGGATGATGGTGTCTGTGGTAGAGTGAGTATACTGTATATTGTTGCAGAGGTGTGTGTGTGTGTGTGTGTGTGTGTGTGTGTGTGAAAATGCCTCCAGCAGGATACATCTGTTGGTTAGGTGTACTCAGGCTCAAACCCTATACCTTGGGTACAGGTAAAAAGAACCTAAAATCCCTAGCCACCATCACTTGTGAAGGATTGGTAAAACAAAACCTTTTATCCTAGCAATTTTCTAAGGTTATAAAATCAGTATTTGAAATGTGCCCCTATTTTGGGGCTATATTCCTCCATTATTGGCTTTGTTCTGTATTTTTGTGCTAAGAGGTTGAAAGCTATGGTGAGAAGTGAGAACTGAATTCACTAAATGATATGATAGCCACTTAAGCTTGTCTTCCTGTCTTTCAAGAAACTGCTGGTTTAGCTTAGTGGTATGTTGCTCTGACTGTAGTGCACAAGGTTCTGGGTTCAAGACTTGGCAGTGAAGCAAGCAACTTTCCAAAATTATACACGCAATGTTTAAAATGTGTCCCTTTTTTTGCCCCCTCCCCCCAATTGAAAATAAGTTCAAGAAGCTGTGCAACATGCCTATGGCTTACACTCTACTGTGATTCTTTATGTATATATTGTGTGTAGAAGTAGACTGTTATCATGGAAATGTTCTGAATAGGGCAGTTTTGTCATTATTGGTGCATGCATTTTGCTTCATTGCCTACCGGAAAAATGTTCAAACAATAAATTTAAAATGCATTTGTGTGTGGAAGTAGACTGTTATCATGGAAATGTTCTGAATAGGGTAGTTTAGTCATTATTGGTGCATGCATTTTGCTTCATTGCCTACTGGAAAAATGTTCAAACAATAAATTTAAAATGCAATTGTGTGTGGAAGTAGACATTTATGATGGAAATGTTCTGAATAGGGCAGTTTTGCCATTATTGGTTAATGCATTTTTGTTTCATTGCTTACTGGAAAAATGTTTAAACAATAAATTTAAAATGCTCTCTAACTTAAGTCTAAGTGTGCTGTATTATACAAGGAATATAATTTAATACAATCAGGAATGTGAATCAAGGAATGCATACATGTATGCATGACCCTAAATGTGTTTGAAAACAGCCCTGAGGAAAGTGTGAAAGGTTCAAAATCATGGGCAAATATTAAGCTTTACTCTTGATACCAAAGCAATGGATGATGGTAAAACAGTTCACACCACATTACCTTGACCTGGCCAAGCCTTTTGACACAATCCCCTACTCAGGTGTAGTACAAAAGATAAATAATGTAGGAGCAAGCACTTACATCACCAGCTGCATTGCCAACTTGGCTCACAGGATGCAGGAGATCAAAACAGGGAAAGAGACCAGCCACCAATGGAGTCCCCCAGGGTTCGGTGCTGAGACTTTTTCTGTTTGGCATATACATCTCAAAAGTGAAAAGAAATACCAAAGAGCATTTGCCAGCTAAGTTTGAGATGACTGCAAGCTAGGAGAAGTTACTGAATCTCCAAATGACTTAAGCATTATGCAGGAAGGTTTGTCCTAAATAATAACTGGTGTCAAAATCATGACAATGCCCTCTGAGAACTGATCCAATTGTTTGGCATTTGGGAATTTATGTGTACAGTGACTAACTTTTGCCCAACATGTGCCCAGAGTCATAAGAAAGCCTTTCTATATTGCACAGCTTATAAACAAATTGATTGTGACTAGATCTAGAGATGTTGGTGTCCCCCTTTACAAAGCTCTCATTATGTCAATCATTTTGTATAATGTTCACTTTGGCATGTATCTGCCCAGCCCCATGCAACAATTGGAATACCTTCAGAGATACCTTACTAAAAGGATGCAAGTCCTAAACAACAGGTCTTGCATGGACCACATCAAAGATTTATTACTATACTCAGTATCCTACAGAGTGCTTAGAGGTGACATGTCTGGCATACAAAGCATCCTCCGACATAAAACAGATGGACCTACTAAACATCAGCAAGTCAAATGGCATCAGAAATACTCAGTCCAGGTATCTAAACTGAATGTTGTGGAGAGATGGATATATATCACAGAGGCTACCACTGTTCCGGAACAGACTATCCTTAAAAATAAAGCAAAGCTCATCCATCCATATTCAAATGCAACTTGGATCTAAGGATGGGTAATAGAAAATATACTCCAGGATTTTCCTTCATGCCACTAATGGATAGAGGCAGTTCCTAAATGCTGCATCCATTACATGCCCCCCTCAAATTATCTATGGTATCATCACAGTTGTTCTCACTAGGGCTAATATACAATTATCAGCCATGGGGATAGCTAAGACCAATCAGAAAATGTTAACTCAAGCACCAAAAGGGAATTGGCTAAGCTTAAAATGTCCTCCAAGTGAACCTATGTTGTGGTAGCAAATAGTTATAAAAAAAATCCCTTTTTAGTTCACTAAGTGCCCCTGTCACCCTCCACCCCCCCCCCCAATCTTTAACAGCTTCCAGCGCCTATGGGGTTGCATGGGAACCAGAGGTCAGATGACCAGATGTATGTGATATCATTCTGTAATCTAGGACAAAAATCTTTTAATACTAGTTGATATTGAAGTCTCATGGCAGTCTATTTTTGGACCCTGACATTGAAGGATTACTCACCTACTTCATTATTCCTTGTTCTAGTAAGTGACATGGGAATAGTAGCTCTTGAGATCAGTAAGGAAAATATAGTGAGATTAGTAAAGTTTTGTTTTTCTGTAACTGTGTGAACCTGTCCACCTGTGTTATTTTTAATATTTCCTGTGATTGAATCTCTGGCGTTTACTGTAAACATATATTTAGTATTTTCATGTGCTTTCCTTATTTATAATTAAATATATTTAAACTTTTCATTGTGGCTGGTCTTTTAGAGAATATTTTAATCTTTGAGAGTACTTATATATATATATTTTGTGACAACTCTGGCCACTCCTGAAAGCCTTGCTGTTAGTCAAACTCCCATTCATATTAATATTAATTTCACTCAGTATAATTGGGTACCCTTGTAAGAGCCTTAGAATAGCTGGCATGGGAGTGTCTGGTGGCAGTAACTATCCCATAGTTTGGGCAGAAGGGGCAATAGCTAGTAACCCTGTGCCAGCCTTTCCTCTGTGTGTGTGTGTTTGCGTGTAAATCACATTTCAAAAAGTGCGTGTGTATCAGCAACTTGGAGCAGGGACATTAAGCACTGGTTTTACACAGAGAGTGGTGGAGGACTTGGTTTGGGCACTCACCTAAGGACTTAACTCTGCAGCTGTGCCAGTGATGACCCTTACTTGGGACCTGGGGAGAGACAGTGAGTGAAACTTAGCCCCTGGGCTGAGTGTGTGCTCTTAAGGGAAATAGTGCTTGATACAGAGAGCTGCATCTGGAAATACTGGGGGTAACCATCCATCATGTAATAATGAAAATTGCTTGCAATGTATCTTGATAAAAAGAAAATGTACTCCAAAATTTACATACACTCCGCATTTGCATAATGGCTACAAACTGATGAGAGATTGTTCTAATTTGTTCATCACTGCAGTTGATCTTTCTTTCAATGATCTTCAGAGACCATTGCAAATGGTCTAGTGCCCTGAACTTAAATCTGTTAATCTGTACTCACCTGTGTATCTATTTCAGTGAAATAAGAAAAGACAACAAAAACATATGAAAAGAAAAGTAACACCCTAGAATCAGTTTCATTTTATCCTGAAAATGTAAAATGATTCCCTTCCCACAATTCCATACATAACTCCTGAAAACCTGAAGAGCTAGATGCATGCAAAATGGTTCCCTTCCCACAGTTACATACATAAGCAACCAACCCATGAAAACCAAAAAAGAGATAAAAGCAGCTAACATTTTAAATACTAAGATCTTGATATGAGCAGTTCCATGTTCCTGGACAAATCTGCTTAACTCTCTGCTCCTTTCTCCTCTAAAAGTCCCACACAATCTTGTTCTAATCCACTCTTTACAATACTTTTCGTGTGCTCACCCAGTCCTCTCTATGATTCTCTTTGAAATTTCTCAAACATTTGCTTGTATACCTGTTGGTAGACCAATTCCCTAGTCTAGCTTCCTCCCTCAGCTGCATTCTTTAGTAAAACTGAATTAACTTTCCAAGTCTCTCCTAAGTTTTAACTTTGGCCCAATTTCTCTTTTTTAATCTTGAAAGAACATTAACATGCTCATCTCTTTTAGAGAGAAACATTCAAGAAAAATATTCTAAAGAGGTGAAAAACTTCACACAATTTATTCTCCAGAGTGACCAGTAGTGTGATGCAATAAATATCACATAAATAACTATGATGCAATCATCCAGGCATAAAATGCATTTTGTATGAGGTATTTGTCTATCCTCATGTATGGATTCATTTAAGTAGACAAAACCACTTTATCTTCCTTCTATGCTCAGCTTTTCTATATTTTTTGTCTTATCACTCCCATTTGCAGTTCTCCGCACATCTCACAAAAGTTCAACACAATGATGATGAAAGGAAAGAAAACTGGAAAGCATTAAATGAGAAGCAATTCCAATTCATCACATAAAGATCAACCCCTCCCAATTTTTCCTTAGCTCTGTGCCTGCGTCTGCCATCTTGTGACCTACTTCTGAAAATGCAGCTGTCCTCTCAGTAATAGCCTCCCTGCTTCCACAAGTTCTTCTGATAGCTCACCATCATCATCAGCGCTGAATCCTTAGTCTTACATAATGAGTGTGGCATCTCCTGATCCTGCTTCTTTCTGCTGCAGCCATTTGCCATCCCCCCACCCCATCTACATTCTCTGTCGGTTCTTCACTGTTTCACCCCATGCATTTTCCTAATTGTCTTGATAAAGGCTCTATGTGACTAACCACCCCTGGATTCCTCATTGTTGCATGCTGCAATATTATGTCCTACATTGCTGTCCTTATTTTTGTACTCCTCCCCAAGCCAAAATGATCCATGTCTGCAACTCCTGGAACTACTTCATCATCTTCAGTATCCTTTTTTCCTTTCTTGTCCTGTAACAACTTGATTGGGTATGCAGTCTGTTTAATATACCTTGCATTTGCTACTCCATATCTCCAAACATTCTAATTCACAAAATATGAAATGTTACAGAGCTGAGACACTGCTACTTGTGCATTATAAACTTTATTAGCATCATCTTAAACAAGAAGGAATCTCTCATTTCCTTCCAATCAATTAACACCTTGAAGGCTAGTGAAGTAATGCTTGCTTGTCTGACCTTTCTCTCACTTTCACTGTATTCTTATCCTATTTTGAATAGAAGTAATGGAACATGCTCTAGCACCTTGTTTTAATATGGTCACAGGCTACATCTACAATAACAACATACATGAGTATGATTGGGTCTCTTTGACATGGATGTCAAAGAAATTCACCTTAAGAGCAAAGGACCTTTTTAAGCGCTGTTAAGATTGGGCCTTGCATTAGAATAGCACTTATCTTGTTTGCCTTTTTTTCCAGTATTGGAGCATAAGCATGGCATTTCATGCAGGCATACATTACAAGGTGTTCTCTTCTGTAAATCACTTTGGAAGGTGATGTGAATCTTTACGCTCTTTTAATTTCTGAAAGCCACAACTAAATCAGATTTAACATATTTTACATTTTTAATCTGTGCTTTGTCTCTTTTCACATTCTCAGAATACTGCAGCTCTTATATTACAGGTTATATAGTAAATATATACATTATATATACATATATATATATATATATATATATATATATATATATATATATATATATATATATTTATATAAAGGCCTTCTGGCCTGGTGCTTAGCAAGTTCCTATAATGTCAGGAATACGTAAACAGTTATTTATTCTGTGTACAAGAGCTAACAGTCATGTGAACTGACCTACATGTGAATACATTTATAGTGTAGGGTATTCTGCTTAATCAATCAATGAAGGATAAACATGACTAGGCTAAAAAAGCATCTGCATAAAGCAATACAAGAAACAGCTTCCTGAACAAAAAGTTTTCTGTACCTTGAATCAAATTATAGAGGATTACTGAATGATCATGTAATAATTCATCTTCAACTAAAGGAACATCTTTATGATTTGTATGAACCAGGTATGCAACAGAATGCATCAAATGGGGAGGGCTGGAGCCAGAATGGCTACCTGAAAGCAGCAGTATTTTAGAGCTCCATATAACTAGTTAAATAAGACAGGAAAAAAATATTATTTTTTTCTTCATAGTATAAAATCTTATAGATAAAGGACTAATTTACATAATTAGAAACGTTGGTGAAGTTTTACAAATAATTTCCTGTCAAAAAGCTTGGAGATATAGTCACTTGCTAAAATGAGAAACTCAAAGAATTCTCACCAGGATGCTGCCTTAAAGAAGGAACTACAAGAGATGGCATCTACCCTGCAGGAGTTGTCTTTGAAAATGAATGATTTTAAAGAGAACCTGGGAAATCTTAAAACAAGCAGTCAAAAATAGGCTGACACCCTCAAGGAAATGCTACCACACCGGACAAGGATAACAGGAATATAGGTTTCTCTAAATGACTTAGAAAGCAGACTTACGGAAGAGGAAACACAGAAAGAACTGCTTTTTATCAAAACACTTAGGTTCATAGGTTGGTACTAGGCTATTGACCCTAGGGCCTATGCAAGCCTAGCCATAACAATTCCCTTGATATTTTTTCCCACAATATTTACTTCTCTGGACCCCTGTCTAGCAGGGCGACTGACATGATCCCCGAGGTGAATTTCCTATCTCCCATCCAATCATCAAGTTTCCTTTTGAAGATGGCCAATGAGGTGCTTATCACTTGGATGGTTAATAAGGTAGATGACTTGGAAAATAGGGAGAGGAGAAATAACATCAGGATTTTCAGATTACCAGAAAACACAGAAGGTGAGGATATTATTTCCTTTTTATCAAGCTGGATCCCTGACTTTTTAAATCTAAAAGAAAGACTTTCCTTTGCATTGAAAGGGCACACAGAGCTCTTGGGAAACCTGCCACTAACTCAAACTCTCCTCCTAGGTCAGTAATTATCAAATTTCTTTCATACTTGGACAAGGAACTGATTTTAAGATCTGCTTGGAGGAAGGCACCTCTAAAATATAAACAGAGCCTGATAAGATTTGATAATGACTATTCATCTAGAATAATGGAACAAAGGAAAAAAGTGTGGCCAGTGATACAGTTTCTGAAACAAAATAACATCAAGGCACAACTTGCATATCCAGCTAAGATAAGAATACTGTATGCCAACGAGATGAGGACTTTTATTGACTTAGAGGAAGCCTCTTCATTTATTATAACTAATAATGTGATTACTTTACTAGAAGATATGGATTGGATGTCACCTTCTCTCAAGAGAACAAAAGAAACAAATGCCTGGACAGATGTCAAAAAGAAGAAGCAAAAGACTGATACTGTCACAGCCAAAATCTCTCAAACATCTACTATGATATGAATTGTTTTAACATTACTTTAAAGGACCAGTTTTACTGCTTGGAATTTTAAAACAAAGGTAACTAACTACTGGAATCTTTATCTATATTTTTTGAAAATAGATGACACATGAGAGTTTTCACATTACCTCAGGTATGTAAAACAAGGTACTTTTCTTTCACAGAAGGAGGGTTATATAGCACATAAAATATTTATACTGTAAATCAACATACATAGTATATGTGTATTTTCTCTTAATTTTCTCTTTTCTTTCTCTCTTTTTTCTTTTCTCATTATTTATTTTAACTGCATCTTGTCTCCCTTTCTAAATTCTCTCCTATTTACTATACTAATATAGTCTGTATATATTTAATAACTCACTATCTATACATAGATAAATAATAGTCTAAAATAATTTAGTTTTAAGGTAGACTAATTGTAATAGTGAAGTTAATTTATTTGTTATTACAATATTTATTAGATTAATTATAGTCACTGTTATGCTTATTGGGATTGGGGACATGCTCGTGATTAACTCTGAAATGTTCCATTCATATACATATGTCTTTTGAATTATTTCCTTTTAGTATTTACAAATATATAAAAAAAGGAGGGGAAAACGTACTGTTGGTTAAGAGAAGTGAAGCTTTCTTCACATTCTATTTGTGTTGCCATAGAAACAGTAAACAATTGCTGCAGTTTCTAAGGGCACTGTGAATCTGCGAAGTGCATTTAGCCTCACAGTTAACAAATAATAAGAAAAAGTAATGTTGTTTGGTTATTAAAATGAAAAACAACCTAAACAAGGTAAAATAAATACATAATAGGATTATTTGTAAATATTTTATGATTTATCCTCATAGGATTACATATTCCTGAAAACACAACTGAAATGTTCCTAAACTACATGTGCACTGAAATATGTTACTTGAAATTGTCAGTCTCTAGAGCATATGAAAAGATACATGTTACTTTTTGCAACATGTTATCTTTGCAGTTACCTCACACTCTGTACAAACTCACTTGGTAACTGATAGCTATTCATTTAAAATATCAGTTTAAATATTAAATGTGCCCTTGAAATGCTATTGACATTTTGACAAAATATAATTTGAACTGTAAAATGAATGACTTGAAAGAAGTGAAGTAATGCATATATTTCAAAGACAGTTCTTGACACTACAGCCAAAGTAAAAATATATAATCACAAGGAAGTATTGAAATGTTTTAGTCTTGCAGTTAAAATAGCTTACTGTCAACATTTTGCGTTATCAGAAAATTTGAAGAGCTAGGAAATTACTATTCTTTGTCTTTATAATGACTATTAGACAGATGTTAGACTCTGCTTAATTTAATGAAATGTGACATATGTTTATGAGGAAAAGTGGACTCAATAACTCACATTCGACTACACATTCCTGGAAACTCAACTGAAATGTCCCCAAATTACTTGTGAATTTAAATGAAACTGCCTGATTAATAAGCATGATTTACCTTAACAACCTGAATCCATAAGCTATCTGCTCTATATATGCTACATAATATATGTCACTTGCATACGACATTCTCTAGAGCACACAAAAAAATACATATTTTTGCAACATGCTATATTTGCACTAATTATACATTCTAAATTAACTCAATTGGCAGCTGACAAGTTATTTATTTGAAACATCAGTCTAAATATTAATTGTACCCTTGAAATATTGCCGTTTTGACAAAATAAAACCTGAACTGAAAAAGGAATGTTTTGAAGAAGTGAAGTATTGTACAGATTTCAAATACAGCTATTGACACTACAATATAAGTAGAAATATATACATGCAATTGAAATGCTTTATACTTTTAGTTAAAATAGCTTATTGTTAACTATTTGCTTTATCAGAAAATTTAAAGAGCTAGGAAATTATTTCTAATTTGTCTTTATAATGTTTACTAAAGTGATGGTAGTCACTGACTTGTTTAATGGATTGCGAGTCATATACAAGACGGACTACTGAATGTTATTTCTGTTTACCTACATTTGCTGAATTTCTTTTATTAGTACTGATTTAAAACAAGGGAAAGAAAGGGAAGGAAAATCTCTGTTTTTGGTCAAGGGAGGAGTGGCTTAAGAGTATTCTAACTGCCCCGAGAACTATTTAAGATGCTCTAAGTACTATTTGATTAATACTTACCTAAGGTAAGTCTTGATTACCATATAGGTACCTTCACATTCATTCTAGACCTGATGTGATTACCCATTCTGGAAGCAGGAGGTGCCCTATGAAGGATGGGAATTGTCAGGGTGATCATAGTTCATTCTTAGACTCTGCTTTGTAAATCTATAAATATGTAAAAGCACTGCACACTAGAATGTAGGGTGCCTCTACTCAGAGTCAGGATACCACTGATAAGCCATGTCTTTTCATAAATGCAAGTTGAAGTTGGTGAGCTGAAGAGTGGAAAAGTAAAGGAAGACAGTACACCTACAGTAAATTCATATTTCATTGGTAATCACGCATTGTTTTTTGTAGAGTCCTTTTAGTCAAATTATTTTAGTAATAATCTATTTGTTATTGGCTTATTTAGTGTATGCTCCTCTGTTTCATTTATTTTATCCAAAATGACATATCTGGCATGTTTGGGATCTCTTAAGGGTAACTAAATATTGGATGTTTTCTAAGTCAACATAATACACTACTAACATTCCATCCTGATATATAAAATACTATAGAACAACAATAGAATTCTAAATATAATAATTTAACATATGGAGCTCAGTTGATATTGTTAGTTAAATGTATGAGTGATAATCCAGTAGATCTATCTTTATCTATTGGATTAGGAATGACTTTCATTCCATGTTTAATGGGAAATTCATATTTATGTATTTGATACTTTAGAATTAATGTTTTATAGAAGTACTTTCTTAAAGCCTAACCAGAATTTTACCCTACTTATATTTAAAGAAGAAAGAACATTAAATTATACTCCCAAGTTTACACACATAAAAATAACATCCAATGTTATTAGTGAATATGGTATAACTACTATAATCAAAATAAAAAAAAGAAGTAAAAAGTTTCTTTCAAAAGTAACTTGAAATGGATTTAACATTCTTATCCTTAAATACTAATGGCTTAAATAATGCAAATAAAAGATCAAACTTACTAAAATATTTAAATCTAAATAAGGCACAAGTAGTATTTTTCCAGGAAATGCATTTTAAGACTAATGATAGTTTATTTGCAACCCTAAGGACTATACAGTCTCAATCCTCCTATAAAACAAAGACAAAAGGAGTATCAATTCTCTGGAAGAAAAACATAATCACTCCAAACATTATTTATAAATATGAAGACAAAGAAGGTCTACTAGCATTTGTTATAACTAAATTTAATAACAGAATATGGACCTTAGCTAAACTATATTGGTTCCCAGGAATTGGAGTAGGAACAGTTAAAAAACATCTAGATTTTATTTCCAACAATTATAAAGGAAATCTAATACTGGGAGGAGACTTTAATTGTAACTTAGAAGCTTCTGAAACCGCCAATAAGTCTTTTCGCATAGCAACTATTTCAAAATCCTTAAAATAATAGATTGGTTAATTTCATTTAATTGACACTTTTAAAGTAAAAGATTATAAATCCTTATTATTTTCCCATAAAGACCATAGGTTTGAAACACAAACCAGTATATACAAATTATTCATAGTTCAAGATTTACAAACAAAAATCCTCAACTTCTCAATAGTTCCATGCCCCTTCTCAGATCATAACTCTCTGATAATGAAGCTCCAAATAGAGTTTAAACCTTTAATCCTCTCAACTAGAATTCCATCATATATCACGGAAATTAAAGAATTCAGACCCTGGATGTTGTCAGAACTAGAATTATTTCTTGAAATTAATAATACAACAGAAATCAGTAGAGTCATGGTTTGGGACTCATTAAAAGCATATTTATTTGGTAAGACCCTTAACTGGTACAAAAACAAAGTTAGAGAGTGGGAATCTGAATCATTAGGCTTGCAAACCAGACTCTTGACAGCAAAATCTAAAAAAAAATCAGAATTGTCTAGAAGTCAAAAAAGAAATAGAGGAATTAAATAAAAAATATAATGAAATTCTAACATACAAAACTTGTCTAGCCTTGGAAAAATTAAAAATAAACTCATTAGCCACCTCCCCCAGATATCTACATAATTTATCTACAAGAATTAAAATACAATCTAAAGCAAATAACATTAGTAGTATATATCATGAAAAGAAAGGGAAAAAATTATCAGATATAGGAGACATCCTTGAAGCATTTTAGTTCCATTATATGGAACACTTCAAAAAAGATGATTTAGATACCAATCAAATAAAGTTAGATACAAATCTTATCAATATAAAAAAAATCCCGAAAACTTAAAACTAGACTTACAAAAACCTATATCCTACAAAGAAATTGTTGACAAAATAAAAGAAAGTAAATCTAACAAAGCTCCAGGGATAGATGGTATAATTATGGAAATTTACAAACTCTTCCCTTCAACAGTAATCTCCCTTTTTCATAAAACTTTGCTAGAAGTCCAGTCAGAAGTAAAAATACCACCCTCATGGAAATATTCTCTCATAACACCAATTCTAAAAGATAATAAACCATCAGACCGTTGCACCTCATACAGACCTATATCATTACTAAATAATGATTACAAAATATTCATGCCAATACTAGCTAACAGAATAAAAATCCCACTTTCAAAAGCAATTAATAATGATCAAACTGGAGCCTTTGATTCCCTCAACTGGGAATATCTATTTAAAACTTTAGCATTATTTGAATTTCCTCCTCCCTTCATCTTATTACTAAAAAACATATATATTAATAACTTAGCCTACATTAAATTAGGTCCTTGGTATCCCAAAAAAATAAAGTTGCTCTAACTCATCACATTAGACCCTGAAGACAAGGAGGACTGAAATAGAAACATATATAAAAGCATCTGTGCTTAAAACTACAATAGACTGGCTAAACCCAAATTATTTTGCCAACTGGAAAGAATTAACAATGGCTATATTAACAAATGAATTTAATCTGTTAAAAAAATGTAATAGTAGACAAATCAAACAAACCCTGGTACATACTATACATAAGTATACCATGTAATATAACAAAACCTTCTAAAACAACACTGATTAATAATTACATCAATTCCTTTAGGAAACTTATCAATGTAAACATAGATCTAAAACTTTGGTTTGACCTTTTAACCCCATTTACCATCACTAAGAACTTTCCTCACAAAATATATAGGGAAACAATAACCTCATGGGAACAAAATGGATTCTTATGCTGGTTTCAATGTGCAAATAAATTAAAAGTTTTAGATAAACATATGATAAAAACTGCTTACAATATTCCAACACAGGACTGGTTAACCTTACAAAGCATTCTAATGTACACTCAAGATTTATGCAGATTAATTAATAATTTCTTATTTAAAAATATTCCAAATCTAATACATTTTCTGTATGAATTTATATATAATAGTTGTGAAAAGAAAAATTCCATTTAAAATCTATATAAAGAGTTAACAACATATAAAACAATTCCCAAACCATTATACTGGCGGTTCTTAACAAAAGGTCAGTCATTGCAGTTAACAGAAGAAATTAAAACTAACATCTTATTATCAGTTAATTACACCTCTAACACACAGTACTGGAAAATATTTAACTGGAAATACTTACATAGAGCATTTTTAACACCAGATAGAATTAAAAAGATCGGTACTACTACAAATGGTTTTTGCTGGAGGTGTGAAAAGTCAAATAAAGCAGACTGGATTCATATTTTTTATGAATGTAATAAAATTAAATCATATTGGAATGGAATCAATCATTTTTTACAAGCTTTATTTAATACACCCTTTACCTTAACTAAAGTATTGATAATTCTAAATGTAAATGAAGGTCCCTACCCGAATAAGACAAATATGTATTTGTTATGGACAATACTTGCTATATCTAGGAAATGCGTAACCAGAAGGTGGAATTCAAATACACCCTGACCTTGGAAGAATTCTACACTTTACTGAAGACAACTGCATTGATGGAAATAAAAATCAAAGAACTACAAATCTATCCCAGGCCATTGGTAAATAATCCTTGGAAGAAAGTTATATCTTTGTTGGACACTCTGCAATAATCAATATTGTATCTGTGATAACTGATCTGTTAATTCTATATTTAATAGCATACAGTATATATAATTGAAAGTCAGGCTATTGTAAATATTGTATATATTTGTTTAAAATGATATTTAAAAATAGTATGTAAATGTTATTTTAATTGAAAATAAAAAAATTGAGAAAAAAAAAAGAATGCATCAAATGTCAGTCAGATATGACTTTTCTGTATAATTAAATGTACTAGGAAATAAAAGTGTGAGTTGTAAAACAAATTTGATTTCTGGATTATATTTTCACAGTTTTTCACAAGTAAAACTACTAAATTTGTACTAGACTATGTACAGAAGTTCTTGAAGATGATACATAGGAAGGCAACAACTAAGTAACTATTTTTATAAAATTTTACATTACTGCACATTTTCCCAATCTCTATGGCAGTTTTTTTTCCCCTTTTTTTTGCACTTGGTTAGCAGCAATCAAAATGTGAGCAGTTGATGTATTTTATTGCACTAGATTCAGTGCCATATGGGCCATGTTAATCTCAATTTCAGAATGCAGAATTGACATACTAAATGGCATATGAGTCAGTGTTTAATCCCTTATAGAGGAGCAAATGTAGAGCAGGTAAATCACACTGATTGCATTTTTATTGCATTGTACATCAGCTCTGATTAGACAACAATTATAACTTTCATACTTTGGTTTTCCAGGATTTATTAGTGCAGATCTTTAGCAGATATCATACTTGTATCTTCATGAAGTCTCTGCACACTACAGTATTTTTTAGAATACAGTAAAATAAAAGGAAAATGCTATTTAAAGGGACACTATCTCGTTACTAAAATCCCATTTCTGTTTCGGACCGAAGATGAAAACACTGCCACCCACTTAGCTAATCACCTCCCTTTTTGTGACATTATTAATGAGGTTCTAGGAATCCCACCCACCCACCCACCTTGTTAACATCCTCCCATTCCAGTTTTGTTTTTCCCTCTATAAACGGAATGACCATTGCTGTAGTTCCTAGTTAGGGACAGATTTTAAATGTTGCTCTTATAAGTTTAAAGTTGCTAGAATAACAACATTTGTCTTAGCGTGCATTTTTGTTTTTTAAAGATATGATATATCTCCTCGGTGATTTGCCATAAAAACACAAAATGTATGAGGAACTGACCAAAAATATGAGGCAGAAATCTGGACATTGTATGAAAACCTGGACAGTTGAGACTGAGGTATGTGACAGCCCCAGATGCAAAGAGTCGATCCCAACTGCTGTTTAATGTAATACCGGCTTTTAAAAGCCGGTATTGCATTTGCAGTCAAACCTTAGCGCCGTAGAACTTTCTGTGTGTTCTTATCTGTACCAACTGTCAACCTAGCAAAAGTCAAAGCAAAAGCTTTTTTTCCTTTTTTTTTACAATAACATTTAACATGTAACAATCTGTGAAGGCAGTTTTTTTTAACTAAAACATGAGTGGTTAAGTGTTCCATGAAGGCAGGTACGAACTGTAGTAACTGTTTCTACAATGTAGCAAACAGAAAGCTACAATGTAAATGAAGCGGTGCATTTTTTTCTTCTAAAACATGAGCGCTGAACCGCTCTGTGAAGGCAGGTACAAACTGTAGTAACTATTTCTACAATATAGCAAACAGATTGCTACATTGTAAATGAAGTGATGCATTTTTTTTACTAAAACATGAGCGCTGAAGCGCTCTGTGAAGGCAGGTACAAACTGTAGCAACTGTTTCTACAATGTAGCAAACAGATTGCTACAGTGTAAATGAAGTGGTGCATTTTTTTTTTTTTTTTTTTTTACTAAAAGATGAGCACTGAAGCGCTCAGTGAAGGCTTACTGCTGCTGCATGTTCTTCACTTGCTGCTCCACTCTAGCCTTCTGGTGCTCCTGTCACTGGTATGGAAGGCCCTGCCATACCAGTCAACTGTCCCTGATTTTAACTCAAATTTTAGCTCTGTCCCTCTTAATCCCTGATAACACTAGTGCCTTTTGAAAGAAATGTGCTGAATTATATTTAATAAATAATGACAATGATTAAAAGTTATAGACTTCGATTCCTTAAGGAAATGTATATTAATTCACATTCTCTTATTCTGTTAATGTCTCAAGTTAATGAAACTCATATTTTAAAAGTGTCCCTGATTTTTTATGGATTTGTCCCTGATTCTGTTGAAATTTGTCCCTGATTGGTTGATAGCTATGGCCGCCCTGCCAAGGTGCTCAACTGCTTTTCCATTTGTTTATGAAATGCTGTGTTATGCAGTTCAGCACTTACAACAAATGTCTTGATAAAAATGTCTGTGTCTGGCCTGCATAACATTGCCCCTCCTGAGGTGTCTAGTCATCAGAAGTGTACCTTCAGTTATCTGAATTCATGCTGCAGTGTATTTCACATTTCTGCATGGACTGTGTTATAGGACATTTCCTGCATGACCTGGGGATTGTGGATGGATGCCATCAACTAGGACTCTAGGTCATATCTGGAACTGTCTGCAGCACACAACAAGCATCAATAATATATATATATATATATATATATATATATATATATATATATATAGCCTTCTGTCGGCGATATTTTACTTGACTGAATCACCCAGAGTTTCGCACAAAAGTGGGCGTGGCGCGTCTGATTGACAGCCGGACTTGCATATGAATGAGGCATGATTGACATGCCAATACAAACCACTTATGGCTGAAATATAATACAATGATGATAATTTATAATAAATTCATACAAAGCCCCAAATGTTCATGTAAACACAAACATGAGTAACTCCGCAATACAAGCTATATTCATTATATATAATATAGTCTGCTTGCTATACTTAGCAGTTGTGGGTGAAGTCGAGACCTTAATAAGGCACACCTGATCAAAGGCAGACAGTGCTATATAGGCAATGTGCAATGATAAGGCACCCCTGATCAATGGAGGAAAGACAATCACAGGCAGACAGACGATTCAGACTAACGGAAACATTATAGTTCGCTAGGGAAGTAAACAATTAGTCATGGCAAAGAAACTGACATTAATACCCTCAGAGAACTAAGAGAAAGACAGGGGAACACAGCTGGAACAGTTACCGATAGAAATAAAAAAAGGTTCTGTTTAATTATATAAGTGAATGAAGAAACTCAAAAATTCTGCTTCATAGATTGAAACAGGAGGGTAGGGAACACAGAAAAAGATACTGATAATACACAAATTCTTAATGAAAGTTTCTTTATCCATTTGTAATGGGTTGAAATGCTCAGAACAAATCACAATTCATCAGTCGTAGAACATCAAACTTGAACTTGCCCTTTTCCTTGAGATATAGTGACTACATAATAAAAACAATTACTTTGGCAAATGTGGGGGAGGGAAGTGTCTTTCCCTTAATGGAAGTATAAGGATTGTATCCACAAGTAAAACAAGTGAGTGAGTTGATTATATCCAAGCCTATATTCATTCAGTAACAGCTGTTAATATTGATATTACAGCGATTTAAGGCTGTTATTTCTTGTGTCCTGACAGTCTGGTTGAATATTCATTCAGTAACCGTGACATCAAGCAACGCGGGCGGGGTTTGGGTGGTGCTTGCTACTGAGTATCTGGTGAGCCAGTCGAGTAAAATATCGCCCTTCTGTCTACATAAAAGTACCTGTGTGCATAGACATGCCTATTTAGCATGAGTGGGTGGCCACGGTGGTGCAGTGGTTAGCATTGTAGCCTCACAGCAAGAGGTTCTCTGGTTCGATTCTCGACTGGGGTGCCTTCTGTGTGGAGTCTGCATGTCCTCCCTGCGTTCATGTGGGTTTCCTCCGGGTGCTCCGGTTTCCTCCCATGTTATAAAGGCATGCGTCTGGAGCATTTCTCCCCGGGCCTCTGCTGAAAATTGGCTTTGTTCCAAGTCAGACTTTCCCGGTTAACAAATGTTAAATAAATAAATAAATAAATAAAATAATTCTGATGTCAAAAAAAAAAAAATGTAAGCCCAAAACAAAAAAAAAAACGCTCTATGCAGAGGGCAAGCCCCCCTGCACCCCCCACACCCCCCCCCCGCTACTTAAATATACCAACTCCGAGATCGCACTACAGTGCAGTAAAGGGAAATCTTCTCTTCTCACACTCTATGGCGATCTCCGTTATATGATTCGAGGTTTTAAAACTTCAATCATTTAAAGTTCAACCTTTAGTGATTCGAACTTTTAAAACTTCGAACATATGATATAGACCCATATATATTCTATATGCAGCATGCACATTTGTAAGATACTTGCTGATTATATGTTAGGGTGATAAGTTCATAGGTATATACTAGGTGTGCAGTTCAAAAGACCATTCATAACCATAGCCAGCTAAGCCTGAGTGCTATTGAGTGAGTTCATAGGTTCATAGGTTCATAGGTTCATACTAGGCTATCTGCCCGAGGGCATTTACAAGCCTAGCCCATAGTTTTGTGGCTTACGCCACCCCTTTAGTATGGGGAACTATACCCATTATTTTGCTGTGCCTCTGTTGAGCAGTGACACTGAGGTAATCCCTGGGGTATATCTGATCTCCATCCATTGGTCAAGATTTCTCTTGAACAAGGCCAGCGAGTGCTCTGCCTCACATATACCGGGATTTTATTCCACAGCATAGGAGTCTTTGGATGAATCTATCCCTCCAGCTATTAATAGCCGTGTCGAGGTTTAAGTCTCCGCCTTGTGGCTCTGACGGATCTAGATTTTTGAGGTGAAGCATATTCATCAAATCTGGGTTTGACATGGCCTTGTATGTTAGGCAAAGGTCACCTCTGAGCAAGCGGTGGCGACTGAATAGAGCTGGAGTTCTTTCAGTCGGGCAGCATAGGACAGATGTTTGAGACCCTTTATCCTTTGGTGAGGAACTTTGTGGCCTCTCCAGCTGCTGCAAGTGTCGGGTCAGATACATTCCGAATGGGGCATTGTACTCAATCATTGGTCTGATGAGTGATGAGTATAGGGAGACTATGACCTCCTTGATCTAGATGAGAATCCCTTCATGATAAGGTGGGCAATGTAGAAGGTCTTCCTAACTACTTTAGCTATATGGGTGTCGAATGACAGGCTACTATCAACCTGGGTCCCCAGGTCCCTGATAACTTCTTCTATGCTCAGTGGATTGCCACCTATTTGGTAGCTAGGGGTAACCTTGTTTTTCCCGAAGGGTATGACTATGCATTTTTTGGCATTTAACTTTAGGCCATGGCTCTGGCACCAGTTATCCGTTTCTGTGAGACCCTTCTGAAGGATATCTGTGTCAGATGTGTTTTCTACTATGGCGCCCAGTTTGCAGTCATCTGCTCCATAGTCAAGAAGCACCATGCTGTATACCCCAAAGAGGATTTATTTTTTCCAGGGTATTCATTCAGAATATTACTGGATGCAGACCATGTGTAGTACTGCTTGACATGCATAGGAAGTTTATTCAATATATATAGGATTCCTTGGGATAGAAATCTGTTGTCTATAAAATATTAGTCTTTGCTGTGGGTTTTCATGGTGGTGTGTGTTTTGCATATCTGTAAGAGTTCAAGCATGGTGGAATGGGCCATGTACCCTACTCATGGACAGCACTCTGCTGAAGACTGGCATACAGGACAAGAATTGCACATATCAACAATGCCATTTGAGTCCTTGATATAAGTATCACCATGAATAGTAGGCACATATTTATACTTCCTATAGACTTCCTATCTGTGTGCATACATACTTATGCACACAGATAGTAAAATATATGGAAATATCGAGACTACATTTGCCTCAACTTTCAAATGGTAACCAGTGTAACTGTACTGCAGTCAAATATTCAGGAACAGAGTGAAAGATCCATACATTTTATCACAATGCAGGGAAGAAAAAGAAACAATTAATTTGGATGGAATTAGTATTATACAGACAGTTACTGTGTGATTTCTGAAGGGAGTCAGCTAATGGGAAGATACTTTTAGTACAGTAACAAGATTCATTTTCAAATTTGCTTGACATGTTTTTTATTGAAACATTGTAAGACTTTTATTCTTCTAGAATCTTAGGACATTTGCAACTCAGTGGGTTTGTTTCCAAGATGCAAATTGTACAAAGCAATGCTATACTGTCAAATGAGGGGAAACTGTCTTAGAAATGTATGTCTGCATGAGTACATGCACTAATAAGCAACACTATTGCTGACCATATGAAAAATAATTACCAGCAATAGGAAAAAAGCATGTAACAACAAGCATGAAACAGAAACAAACAAAAGAAAATGGAATTGCCTAGGTTGGGATAATCATTCCACTAAGTGTTATAAAAAAACAAGTACATACTGAAGATGTAATTTCACTGCTGCAAAGGCTACAGATCTGAGTGTGACTAGATAGCATCAATGGCTGAGGCTAAATCATTCAACTAATCTAATAGCCTATGGGTGGGGGAAGGAAAACA
This sequence comes from Protopterus annectens, assembly GCF_019279795.1. Classification (NCBI taxonomy): domain Eukaryota; kingdom Metazoa; phylum Chordata; order Ceratodontiformes; family Protopteridae; genus Protopterus; species Protopterus annectens. The sequence continues at coordinate 361,036,064 of NC_056742.1, forward strand.
CAAAAGGACACTGCAAACTTTTAGGAATGACCATCCCCCACTGACCTTTGTGAAATCTGACCTGCTGTATGCTAAATAAGCTTCTCTGAAAATCATGCCTCTGTGTGAACATGTGACTTACATAGCACTAAAATGTAAACAAAGTACTCAGGCAAGCAGCTGATTTCAGAAATGAGACAGTGCCCCTTTAAGGGATTTTGCAAAACAAAGTGCACAAATTATCAAATGGGGCATCCAACATGCTACATGTTCTTATTACACAAAACAAAAGGGATAACTCACTGATTAGACTTAAGGTTGATATTATTTAAAAATAAAATGCAATGGCTAACAGTTTCTAATAATGTTACTGTGACCTACACAAATGCATTATTTGTAACAGAGCAACATTACTGCTTCTTTGAGTTGGGCAGCTGGTGTTATATTTTAAATGCATTTAATACAAGTGCTTGGAAAACAAGTACTGCACAAAAATTAAAACATACACAAAACATACACAAAATCAACATAATAAAATATAATGATGTTTTTTCATTATTAGAAATTAAAATATAGTCTTAAATGTAAATAGGCTTTCACTGACCTCTTGAATGAGGTCCTCATGTCACTCAGAATCCAAGTAAATACCGAATTCCACAGGACAGTAGTATTACAGGGAAAATAATGTCTACTTAATGTTTTAGAATGTGTCCTCAGAACCTTAAGCAGCCTTTACCCAGCTATGCTGAGCTAGCAGACTGTTGAGTACGCAAGATACATCTTTTTGTAGGACATTATAAGGAAACAGTAAAATCTTAAACAATGACAACCCTACCATACTGTATATACTACAGCCAGAAGTAACATGATTCTAATGAAATGTTCTCATCAATACTGCGGCCATTGATTTCTAGACTCAAAGGTGGTTTGCAGGGTCACCATTATTCAACCTAAGATACAGTGTTTTGTAATACTCCAGATGGGTCAGCAACAGTGCATTAATCCTAGAAATTATCAGAAGATGGAAATAAGATTTGGTGGAGAGGTTCCTCACATAATGAATGCAAGGCATAAACCACATGGTTCATAGGTTCATAAGTAGGTACTAGGCTATCGGCCCTAGGGCCTATACAAGCCCAGCCAAAAAGGTACCCTGGCTTTTGCCACCCAAGAAAATTATTTTCCTGTGCCACTGTCCAACAGAGCCACAGAGGTGATCCCTGGGGTGAATTTCCTATTTCCCATCCAATCATCAAGATTTTTCTTGAAGAGTGCTAATGAGGAGCTTTGTTTGATATAGATAGGTAGTTTATTCCAGAGTATGGAAAGCCTCTGGGACAGGAATCTATCCCTCCGGCATGTTCTGTTTATTGTGGTGACAAGTTTTAGTTCCCTAGAGCATGTAGCTCGGAGGGATTGGGATTTCTTTAAGTGGAGCATGTCCAACAGCTCTGGGTTTGACATAGCTTTGTATGTTAGGCAGAGATCACCTCTGAGTAGGCGATATGCGATGGAGTAAAGCTGGAGTTTTTGAGACGGTCTGCGTAGGGCATCTGTTTGTGGCCGGTAATTCTCTTTGTGAGGTATTTCTGCAGCCTTTCCAGTTGTTGTAGATGTCTTGTGAGGTACATACCAAAAGGGGTGTTGTACTCTATAATGGGTCTAATGAGTAATGAGTAGAGGGGAACAATGGCCTCTTTTTTTCTGGATGAGAAATCTTTTGTGATGAGGTGTGCCACGTAGAAGGATTTCCTGACTATTGTGGCGATGTGATTATCAAAGCAGAGACTACTGTCCACCTGTGTCCCAATGTCTCTTTATCACACTTTCGGTGTTAAGTATACTACCACCTATGTTGTAGTTCATAGGTACAGAGTTTTTACCAAAGGGGATGACAATGCACTTTTTGGCATTGAGCTTGAGGCCATGGCTTTGACACCACTGTCTCAGTGAGGCCCTTTTGTAGGATGTCCACATCATGTTTCAGTTATGGCTCTTAGTTTGCAGACATCTGCAAACTGCCTTAGCCAAAGATCTTCTGTGTTAGCCTGTACTTCAGAGAAGTAGATACCAAACAGGAGAGGACCCAGGACTGAACCCTGTGGTACTCCACCTGTCACTGGTCTGAAGTCGGATTTGGAGTCTGCTACTTTCACAGTGTGGGTTCTGTCAGTGAGCCAGTTGGCAACCCATCTTGTGACATAGGGATTTATACCTAGTTTAGTGTGTTTATCTAGAATTCCAGAGTGGGGGATGGTGTCAAAATCCTTGGCAAGATCTAGATAGGCTGTGTGAACCACCTTACCCTTGTCTACAGCTTTGGTGACTGCTTCAAAGAATTCTATTAGGTTTAGGAGACATGATCTGCCTTTTACAAACCCGAACTGGGTGGGGTCCAGAGTTTGGAGATTACCAATGTCTTTGTTTATAAGTTCCATGATGATATGTTTCATGGCCTTGCAGACCAGGCTCATCAGGCTAATGGGGTGGTAGTTCCCAGGGTCCGTGGTGGCTCCCCCCTTGTGGTGTAGGCAGGCATAGATCTCCTCCCGACAGCCTATAGGTGAAGGGCTTTGAGGTGGTCTGCATAGGACATGTTACTTACACCCTGTATTCTTTTTAGTGAGGAACCTGGGTGGATGTTCCAGTTGTTGGATGTGCCTGGTTAAGTACATACCAAAGGGGGCATTGTACTCATTGTATTTGTTGTATTCATTGTACTCGTACTCATTGTACTCATTGTATTCATTGTATTCATTGTACTCATTGTACTCATTGCTTTCATTGTACTCGTTACACTCATTGTATTCATTGTACTTGTTGTACTCGTTGCATTCATTGTACTCATTGTACTCTTTGGTAGGTCTGATTAATCTTTGGATGTAGATGCCATACCTTTGTTTTGAAGATGCACAACAGAATATGATTTCCTCACTACTGTAGACACATGATGGTCAAAGGCTAGATTACTGTCTATTTGTATCCTCAATTTCCTGAGTACTAGGTTGACTCTTAGGGGTGTATTTTCAATATAATAGTTACCAGGTGTGGATGACTTCCCGAAGGATACTATTATGTGATTCTTGGCATTTAGTTTTAGTCGATGGCTCTGACACAAATTATTTGTCCATGTCAGCTCTACATGGCTATCTACCGGGTGACATAAGGGTTTATACCTAACCTCTTGAGTTTAACAATGTCTAGTTGTGGTACTGTATCAAATACCTTGGTCATGTGAAGGTAGGCAGCATGAACCATTTTACCCTCATCCATTGCTTTGTTGGTCTTCTCAAAGAAGTCCACCAGGTTGAGTAGGCATGCCTTGCCCTTGACAAAACCAAATTGTGTTGGGACCAGTGTCTGGACGCTTCCTATGTCATTACTGATCATGTCCATAATAATTCTTCCCATGGCTTTACACATGAGGCTAGTAAGTCTTATGGGTCTGTAGTTTCCAGGGTCTGTAGATGGCCCACCTTTGCGCAGAGGGATGGCTGTTGCTGTTCTCTATTAATTAAATATGAATCCTGTTTGATGGCTATGGTTAAATAGCACTTCCAGAGGGCCTGATAGGTCATGTTTCATGCTATTTAGAAGGTATCATGGGATACTGTCTGGGCCTATAGATGCAGTATTTTTGGTATCAGAGAGAGAGCATTGAGGACCAGTTCCCTAGTTTTAGTAGGGGGAGTTACATTTGATGGTATTTCCTGACAGGAGTTTGGGGGGGACAGAGGGGGCAAAGTTAGAGATGAATTTGTCTGCCAGTAGGTTTGCTATATCTTCTGGCTCAGTATCAATTGTTCCATTAACACTGAACTCTGCACACAATTGTGTATTGCCTTTGATGTTGAAGACATAGTGGTAGAATGCTTTATGGTAGTCCTTGGTCTGGGTGGCCATATTTGCCTATACTTTTGCTTTGGTAGACTTTATTTTTCCTCTGAGTTTTTTGTTTAGTTTGATGAAAGTGCTTTTATTTTTCTGAGTGCTATACCTCCTTATCTTTGCCATGGTTTTCTTCATTCTATTATAAGTTCTATTGATGCTGTAATTCCACCCAGGGGTGGGGCTTGTTTTTTGAATTAGTTCTGTACTAATTACTGTTGGGTACAGTAAGCAAATACTCCCTACAGGTTACGGCATACTAAGAGTAGACCGGCTAAACAAAAAAGGAGGTGGTGTAGCTATAATATTTAAAGAGCATCTAAACATCCAGATCTTAAAATCATCAGCACCACAAATAGGCAATGAAGAAATAATATATACCAACCTCAAAATTAACCAAAACAAAACCATCAACATAATTGGATGCTACTTCCCACCTGGCCAACACATCCCTCCCCTAGAAAACCTCCTAAGCTGGTCTACTGGACCATCATCCATAATATAATTCCCCTCTCCCAACCTAAAGGGTCCGCCTTTGTGGAGGTGAATTATATGATTCAGAGAGATTACTAGTTTAAGATGACAGAGATCGGTTAATCAAGATGGATACTGGGTAGGCCAGAGCATCAGCTGCGATTTGTAGGTATTCACTTGGGAGGCTGTCTGCTGCTAATTTAGTGGGTTTAAGTTTAGTTAAGAGTTTTTTTTATGTTGGAGGTAGGTACAGGAGAAAAAGAGAAGGCAGTGGGGGATTACTAGCTGAAGGTGTGGGTTGGAGGGGAGGGGGGTTGTGTTGTTTAGCTAGTGATAGTATGGTTTGGGTGAAGTGTGTGTTGAATGAGGTAGCAATATTTTCTGAGGAGTGAGGGATGTTAGGAGGAGGGGTACTGCCTTTACTTGGGTGGAGGATGGAGTTTATGGAGGACCAGAATTGTTTCGGGCTGTGTTGTGAGGAGTCTAGGGCAGACTGGTAGTATTGGGATGTGTCCTGGTTTATTAGCTTTTTGACTCTATTGCGTAGTTCTAGGAATTTCTGTCTAGCTGAGGGGGTTTTGGTTTTGTGCCAGTGCTCCCAAGCTTTATCCCTGTTTTTCATTTCTGACTTAGTGCTTTTCTGTAGCCATGGGGAGGGTTGTGCTTTGGTTCTGGAGAATCTTATGGGGGCATGGTAATTAAGGATGTTCAGGAAGGTAGTATTAAAAAATGCAACTGCATCATCTAGACTGAGGTACTTTAGAGAATGCCAGTTACATTCTTTGAGGGATGAGATGAATGTGATTGGGTTAAAGTTTAGTTTTTTACGTATTTGACGGTAGATGACAGGTTTAGCTTGGTATAGGTATTTTTTGAGTAAGAATGTTGGGGAGTGATCACTGAGGCTATCTGATAAGCAGCCTGTTATATATGACTGGGGGCTCTTACTGACTAGTATCCAATCCAGGGTAGTGTGCTTGGTGGAGTTTTTATTTATCCTGGTTGGTGACTGGACTAGTTGATGGACTAGTCGAGTCATCAAAGGACAGTGATTTGTGGTCTGACCTCACCAGAGAGGACATTACACTAGGGGGTGTGTAACACTAACCCATATTAGTCTGGAACAGATCTAGTATGTTTGTGCCCTTGGTCAGCATATTGGCAATCTGGTCCAGGAGGTTTGTTTAGAAAATCTAAGAATCTCTGTGCCTGGAAATTTGGAGTTGTATATAACTCCCAGTTAATAGTGGAGTAATTAAAGTCACACATAGATATGGTATTGGGTTGGGTGGTGAGTGTTTCCAGTAATCTTAAATGCATGTTATGGGTTTTCTAGGTCATGGAGGGGGACCTATAGCTTGCAAGGTAGTTGTGTGGGATTTTGCCTATGGTGATTTGAATGTGGAGAAGCTGAAGTGCATTGTCCTGTTTGACCAGCATTGAGGTATATTTATTTTTGATGTAAATTGAAACACCACCTTTAATTCCTATCTGTGTTGTAGCTGGTCTAAATAAGTGTTAGGCATTATAGTCTTGCACTGATGGGGTGCTATCTGCGGCTTTAAATCATGTCTCAGTGATTGCACAGATGTCAGTATTCTCTAGGGTGGGGGGAGCTTATAGGGAGTGGAGTTTCTTGTTTAGACTCCTAGCACTGAGCAGTAACACATTTAGATTTTTGTGGCTTTGATGTCCTATATCTGAAGGGCTTTCAGTTTAGTATTGCTGGAAAAAAGTCACTAAGGGTAGGACAAAATTTTAGCTAATCTTCAAAAGCCTAGAGGGGAGAGGTGTAGACCATCCCTAGCCAAGCATCAGTGGCTGTTGACCATCTCATTTCCTGCTGACAAACATTGCACCCCCTTGGAGTGACACCTGAAACTAAGCCGCTTATTAAAGTCAGTCATCTTCTGTTCGTATTTTAACATCAGCCTTGGAGAAAGTAAAATGTTGCTCAATGCTGGGCTCATACTAGCCTGGGACAGACTTTACAAGATCTCCTTGATATCTCTCTTCATAGAGTCTATGGAGGTACATTTCAGTTCATTTAGACCAACATGTACCACGACTGAGTCATAGTGGTACTTGTGGTCCAATGAGCTGAGTGCATAAGTAATGTGGCAGATCCTGGCCCCTGATAAGCAACTGACAGTGACTCTCTCCTTACTCATCCTGATTAAAGAGATATCAGTGTGTCTCACAATGGAGACTCCAATGATCAGAATGTTAGATTGTATGCTCCATATGGGCTTAGAAGTGGAAGCTCCATGAGATGTGGCTGTATGCTTTGATGTGGTGTTACTTTGCCCTATTATACTCAGTCTGCTATTGACTACTGAGAGTTGATCTGTGCCTGGCTTAGAAGGTAGCATCTAATCCTGAACCAACGAACCTGCATCTTATCTATGAGTATAATAGAATTCAAAACGCCTATTTTTTTTCCTGTGGTTCTAAAAATCATTTGGTACAAGCTTGTTCTAAAAAAAGATGCACACAATGTGGAGAAACTGGACATTCAATCAAAGACTGCAAAATGACTTTCAGAAAATGTGGGGGGAAGGGTGCACTTTTAGATTGACTCTGAAATCTTGCTCGACTCTGCTGAAAATTATGAAACATCTGGGGAGAACATATTGTTCAACAGAATGTTGATTTTGATAAAAATGTTTCACATGAGCTGCATGAGGAGGAAGAGAATGGAACGAAGAATGACAACGAAGCTGTAGCATGTAATGAGGAAGGTACAGAAAAGTGGTATAATCTGCAAACACAAAATACACAAGAAATTCTAAACCAGGATGAAAGCAAAATAAAGCTGCAAATGGGGGATCACTTGGATTTTATTGCAATAAATGTTAAAAGCATAAAGGGTGAATACATTTAATGGTAGTGAAAAGGTGCTAGGCACAAAAAGCTGACATATGTTTAGAAGATACTAGATTGTAGATAAAGAAAATTGTGTTGAATTTTGGAAAGTAGCTCTCTTTAGGCATCAGATAACTGTTTAAGAACCAACAACATAAACTGTTAGATGTTTTATTGATTGTCTCTGGGAGATACAGGTTTTGTGCTGTTAGATATGGGGAGAAGTTGTACAAAATAAGCGTGATAAATGCATACACTAACATTAACGAGAGTATGGATTATGTGCCAGGAAGCTATACCAGGATGTGAAAATATATAGGGATATAATAAAACATGGAAAATTTTAGGTAAGAAAAACTGTATATAAATATGAGTACATCGAGAGACAGAAATAGATGTATTTTTTATTTATTGATTGCTTTTGTTGACTGAGCGGGCTGCGGTAGTCACTTTTCAGTAAAGACTTGAGGAGAAAAGTTACAGTTACAAAACAGACAGTCTTATACATTGGAGAAAATGCAAAGTGTAAGGTTATAATATGACCTTACAATAACTGTGAAAGCCATTAAAACAAGTTATGTTATCAGCAGATTTAAAAGAGGTACAGCAGAGAAAGAGACAGGTGTATTTTTTTAAAAGAGTCAGAAGATAATGAACAGTGGATTAGAGAAGGCAAGGACATAAAGAGAGTTGTTGGAAAAATTAGTAACACAGAAGAGGAAAAGAAATGAAAATCTTATGGAAGGACCATTGGTCTGTGAGTCCTTCTCTGTAAAACTTGGTAATTGTGGTGAATACTGTAGAAGGAAAAATATAAAAGGGAATATATGAAGAGGGAAAGGGATTTCTGGAGGAAGAGAAAAGATGAGCATGTAAGTAGTATGTGTGATTATGAAGGAGCTTTACATACTTAGGAGGAAAAAAGTCTTAGTGAGGGAAAGGTACATTTATAACAAAAACTGGGAAAAATGAATGGTATGAGAAAGAGGCAGAAATATTTCTTGCAAGTGTGTAGGGAGGAATGGACACAATTTTTCAGTAAGAAAATCAAAGTAGTTGAAGGAAAGTTGACACATATGCTGTCGCTCCCTCCTGCCTCCTATTATTTTCTGTTGCCCTACTTCTGGCCAAGGGCTACATCTTCCAGCCTTATCTCCTTCTTATGCCCTCTCTGAATGTGCATGTTATTATATTCTCTGAGGTTACTCCAGTTATCCTGGGGGCACTTCAGTTCAGAGGATTAGACGTCTGTGCATCACATATGTACCTTACAGATTGTAAGTAGAACATACCTCTGATGTATGATGCCTGGAAGGTGTAAGGGCCTTGGTATACTGGCAGGACATTATGCTATCCTTAACAGAATATCCCAAGAGAAAAACAAAAAGATGCTGAAATGGCTATCCTTAACAGAATATCCCAAGAGAAAAACAAAAAGATGCTGAAATGGTTGCTTTACAAACATGAGGTACAGGATTTGTTTCTCACACTTGCAGGGGAAATTGGCTAGTCTTAAGTAGTCCACAAGTGCAGCTAGCCTAGTACTTACCTATGAAAACAAGGAGGTAACGAGCAGCAAAGAGGACAGAGGCTCCAAAAACTTTAAAGCAGCTAAGAATACTGTGTTTAATAAAACATGTAGTAAAATTCAAAATAAAATTTGTGCTAAGCGCCTTTGTCCTAAATGGACTTCATCGTAGCTGGAGTGCAGGTACAGAGCCACAGTTTAAATACTAAATTCAACCAATCAAAATGCGTCATAAAAAATTAAAAAATCCAAAAACAATTAAATGTTAAATGTTAAAACAAATAAATGTTAAATCACATCAAAAATATGTGAAAATATTTGAAATAAAAAACACAAAACTGCCACCATAGCTTTAGAACTCACTTGTCCTGCACAAAACAAATCCAGAATAAAAAACAAAACACCAGGACTTGGAGATGGCTGTAAAATCCAGTATAAAAATCTTTATTCAACACAAGCGCTTTCATGGGTCTCCCCACTTCTTCAGATGTCTAATACATTTTAAACCAAAGGTTAATGATAGGAAGCATGGCCCTGCAAGGTCAGCTATAGAAACAGGTACAAAAATGTAGCAGATGTAATTTATGTAAGTATATAGACAGTACTTCTAAGTTTGAACATTCAGACCAGTTAAAAACATATGAGTTTAACATGAATGCTACATGTGAAACAGAGCACCTAGTCTATTTGGCGCATTACACAGTGTGCCGTAGTTTCTATGTAGGAAGACAGACAGGTCTCTGAAGGAAAGAATACTTGAACACACTGATGCTATTCATAAAAAGAACAAAGTGAATGCTTTGGCTAGACACACTATTAATAATGATATGGCACATCTTTACATTTTTGGTTATAGGCAGAACATATGAGAGCATAAGGGGGGGAAACCTATGGAACATCACTAAAGAGCTTGAAGCTAAGTGGATAGTAAGACTAAGGCCTGATAGGGGTTATGGATTAAATGAATATATAGCCCTGCATCCTAAGTTAAAGTCTAGGCAGCTGTTTAGGTAAGATGTGCTGTGGAATTGTTTGTATAATAAATTACTGACTTCTTGCTACAGGCTTGTATGTGTTTTGGAGAACACAGGTGGGAAATGTAAATATGTGCAGATATATTTTCTGCTTGTGATTACACACTGAAATGTGATGCAATTATAATCTAGATATTTTATAAATAGGCTTACATGTATTGGTTGGTTTTAATCATGTGTCTCAAGAGGGTGCATATTTAAACCAAGAGAATGTATTAGACATCTGAAGAAGTACCAAATAAACCGTTCAAAGATGTAAGATAACCAACGAACAAAATTAATGAACACAAGTTCCTTCAGTGTCTTGGGCACTAGTACTCCAACCAGCAATAGCAGAAATCCTGTAAATCTTTACTGAACGCCAGGCAGCCAATAAATAATAAAAAACTGTTTTATTAACATCCAAGTTAAGCGCTTTCACTTACATCACAGTAAGCTTCATCAGAACTACAAAGTTCAAACTGACGAACATTTAAATACCTTTTTTGGCACCAGAAAATGTAACTGCAACAGTTAGTTAAAGCGATACAACACATATTCCAAAGTCTATGTACATACCTCAATATTAACTCAATAGCAATCTATAATATCCTAAAATATACTATAGTAAAATAATATCTGCACTAACTTAAAAAATATAAATAAATAAGTAAATAAATACATATAGTATATAAGAATGTATATAAAAAATCAATCAATTAATAGCTAGTAAAGGTTTAATAGATATAAAATCATTTAATCCGGGAGGGGTGGAGGTATCAGTATGTATTTGCCATAATAATTCTTTATAAGATAGTAGTCCCTTGAAATTACCCCCCCTTGAATCTATAACCACACTGTCCAAGATAGCAAATTTAAAAAAATGTTTATCACCACACTTATTTATGTGTCTGTACAAAGCATTATTTACATCCTTGGTTTTAATACTATAAAGATGCGAATATATACGGTTATTAAATTTTCTTTCCGTTTTACCTATATAATATCCCGAACAAGCCATACACTTGGCAATGTAAATAACCATTTTAGTTTGACCATTCCCTTGCTTAAGTCTGATTTCAGTTTGAGTAACATTCTTTAAAATAATCTTTTCAACCTCGTATATGGAACTACATTGTTTACACGCACCACATCTTTTGGTGTGCTTTTTATTATTATTATCATCCCTGCACCAATAACCTCTTTCCAAGTACTTCTTGATACTCTTTCCCACTTTATTAACAAACTGGGGACCACTACCCAACACTGAGGCAATTTCTTGGTCTGCAAGTATAATATTCCAATTGTTTTTAAATATATTCATTATTTTAGTTATATATGGACCATACTCCGATATACATACTCGATTGAAACTAATGTCATCTTTGGTCTTCCCGTCACTATAAAAATTATTAGTAGTCTGGCTACTATGCGTCATTTTATCATGTGTATGATTAAGACCTAATAAGGGTATATATTTTCCACCCCATTCTCTGGTGACATATTTCCTAACTTTGGACATCATATCTCCATCATATCCTCTTTCCTTAAAAAGAGATGTAATATAAGATGATACTTCTAACATATCCTGATATTCAGATGTCATCCTTATTGCACGAATAAGTTGCCCTTTATATATATTAAGAAATTGTTTTTTAGGATGATTACTACTATATTCAAGATAACTGTTTGAGAAAGTATTTTTCGATATATTCTGGATGTGAATATGTTTTCAGATTTGGAGACAAACGTGTCAAGATAAGGGACACCATTATAGTTCTTTGAACATGTAAATTTAAGATAACTGTTACTTTGATTTAAATAGTCCAGAAATATATCAAAAGCTTCTTTGCCACCGTCCCACAAGATATAGATGTCATCCAGGTATCTAGCATAATATTTCACATTTTTCATATGTGTACTAGTAAATACCTGACACTCTTCCCAGTCTAACATAACTAGGTTCATGTATATGGGAGCACAAGCTGCTCCCATAGCTACGCCCCTAGTTTGTCTGAAGAATTCTCCTTCATAAAAGATGTAATTATGGTCAAGTACCAAGGACATAATATCTACCAGTAGGCAATTAGTATCCCAATCTATATCTGCATATTTCCTGATACCACTGGCAAATGCATCCAATCCGCCTGCTTTAGGTATACTTGAGAAGAGATCGATGACATCTATTGATGCAAATAATAACTCTTCTTTACTTAAATATATGAGATAATTTTTTAAAAAATCCCAAGAATCCTTAGCAAGATGAGGTATTTTTCCATATATGTGTTTCAAGGAAGCATCTATAACTGAACCAAGGGGGAAGGTCTCCGATCTACTACCTGATATAATAGGTCTGAAGGGGGGGTCCATAATATCTTTATGTATTTTAGGAATTCCAACTATCGATGCCAAAGTTGGATACTCAACTTTAATAAATTTGTATGTGGTTTCTGTAATCCTTTTATCTATAAGAAACTCTTCGATACACATATCAATCCTTCTATATCCAATATTAATCTCATTAAGTGAAATAGTCTGATAATTACCTGAAGTATGTAACAAATCATGTATTTTAGAAGAATATATCATACTGTCATAAATAACTATGCCTCCCCCTTTATATTGGGTTTCATAACCCTGATACTGTTGTCTTTTCTGAGATCCTGAAGCACCTTATATTCAAGTTGGGATAAATTGTAATATGATTTCATACTGGACCTGCTAATCTGATTTTCCAACTGATATATCTGTTGTGTAACAACTTTATCATAAATGGAAATATTAGGGTGCATCGCAGGCATAAACTGACTCTTCTTCATCAAACTTTGTGGTATGGAATTAATATAAGTTGGTCTCAATGATTTATGTGTGTCTTGAAACATAATAGCCAAATTAAGCTTCCTGATATATTTCTTTGCTTCACAGATAGTATCAACTAAATTAAATTTAGTAACAGGGATATACTTCATCCCTTTGGACAATAAATCAAAGTGTGAAGTATTTAACACAAGATCCGTATAATTGTATATACTAAAATTTTTATAAGTATATATAACACCGTCAACAGTGATGGTCTCATCCCTAATAATAGCATCACATGAGCTAGAATTCATTACCTCCTTCCTTCCCTCCATAAAGTGTCCCTCATATCCCTGTTGTGTTGGTAATGTCCTTTTGGTTGTTCTCCGAATTGTTGTTGGTATTGAGAATCGTTTAATGGGTCCCTTTTCCCCCAATTCCTCCCCCAGTTGTGGTCCTTCCAATTTCCCCTGTAATCCCTTGCTAAAAAAAGTGGGTTATTGCCTCTGTTTGACATGGTGTTGTTGCCAAAACCTTCAGTGTTGTCATGAATGATACCAAGTGATGACTTCCTATTCCTGTCCCATAAATAAGCTCTACCCTTATTATATTGCTCTATATCCCGAAGAAGTTTCCTACTTTTATGGGTGTACATTTTTTTGATAGAGTTTTCAGCATCGCTAAACTGCTTTGTATATAAATTTTCCCATTGAGAAAACAACAAGTCATATCGTATCACTTCATTAATTTCTTCCACTTCATGAATCAATCTAACTAACTTTTCATCATTTAATTTAATTAACAATTGCATAAATTTAATGCCACAATCATCAAAGAAACCATTGAGTTCCAGAATGATGTTATCAGTTAATGTTATTCCCATGGGATATTTATGAAACCTCAATCCCACGGGTACAATTTTAGAATCAATACATTTCATTAGGTAAGCATTATCTAATTTAGTACTATTAATAGTATGTAATGCCTTACCCAAAGAATAAATTATGTCTTTAAGAGTCCCCTTAGGTACAACAGGACCTTCCATCTCATTATTTGTGTTCTTGTTGTCAAAAACACAATTATTGTCCAAAAACATTTTTAATAAATTATTAGACTGTCCACAGTCTTTAACATTGGGAGCCAGTGTACCCGGTCTAATAGTGGTCCCATTACTGCTAAAAGCTCCACTATTAATGTTGGTGTATGTCAATTTAGGTTTCATCCTCTTGGGTTTGGCACCCATTCGTTTTGCTTCTTCTTCCATGTCTCCAAAGGAAAAGTCAAAGGTAAAATCAGAGATACCCAACTGAGTACTGTTGCACTGTTCAGTAGCCTGAAAAGTGACTGGAAGATCTATCGGTTTACTGCCAGTTCCCTGTCCATTGGGACAGGGAACTGGCAGTATATTACTATAGTACTATAGTATATTTTAGGATATTATAGATTGCTATTGAGTTAATACTGAGGTATGTACATAGACTTTGGAATATGTGTTGTATCGCTTTAAGTAACTGTTGCAGTTACATTTTCTGGCGCCAAAAAAGTTATTTAAATGTTCATCAGTTTGAACTTTGTAGTTCTGATGAAGCTTACTGTGATGTAAGTGAAAGCGCTTAACTTGGATGTTAATAAAACAGTTTTTTATTATTTATTGGCTGCCTGGCATTCAGTAAAGATTTACAGGATTTCTGCTTTTGCTGGTTGGAGTACTAGTGCACAAGACACTGAAGGAACTGGTGTTCGTTCATTTTCTTCGTTGGTTATCTTACATCTTTGAACGGTTTATTTGTTTTTTCTACCAGTTTTCCATCATGGTGTCTGATCGGGACATGTCCCCCAGCACACAAATTAGTTCAGACAAAGGGAGTATAGCTCTAGTTCAGGCAGAGCTAGCTGAACTACGACAAGAAGTAAGCAGACTTTCTTTGCTGTTGACGAATTATGGCAATATTATAATGAAAGCGAATAACGGTGTTCCGAACAAGCCGACACCACAATGTATGTTATTGGATAATTCTGCATGTGGTATTTGTCCACCTAGTGCTTTGGGAGTGTCTAATACTTTGGGAGTGTCCAATGACAGTATAGATGACACTCAAGAAATACCCAATTATACCATTCATTCCACGGGAATTCCCAATGGACAGGGAACTGGCAGTAAACCGACAGATCTTCCAGTCACTTTTCAGGCTACTGAACAGTGCAACAGTAGTCGATTGGGTATCTCTGATTTTACCTTTGACTTTTCCTTTGGAAACATGGAAGAAGAAGCAAAATGAATGGGTGCCAAACCCAAGAGGATGAAACCTAAATTGACATACACCAACATTAATAGTGGAACTTTTAGCAGTAATGGGACCACTATTAGACCGGGTACACTGGCTCCCAATGTTAAAGACTGTGGACAGTCTAAAAATTTATTAAAAATGTTTTTGGACAATAATTGTGTTTTTGACAAAAAGAACACAAATAATGAGATGGAAGGTCCTGTTGTACCTAAGGGGACTCTTAAAGACATAATTTATTCTTTGGGTAAGGCATTACATACTATTAATAGTACTAAATTAAAAAATGCTTACCTAATGAAATGTCTTGATTCTAAAATTGTACCCATGGGATTGAGGTTTCATAAATATCCCATGGGAATAACATTAACTGATAACATCATTCAGGAACTCAATGGGTTTTTTTGATGATTGTGGCATTAAATTTATGCAATTGTTAATTAAATTAAATGATGAAAAGTTAGTTAGATTGATTCATGAAGTGGAAGAAATTAATGAAGTGATACGATATGACTTGTTGTTTTCTCAATGGGAAAATTTATATACAAAGCAGTTTAACGATGCTGAAAACTCTATCAAAAAAACTTACACCCGTAAAAGTAGGAAACTTCTTCGGGATATAGAGCAATATAATAAGGGTAGAGCTTATTTATGGGACAGGAATAGGAAGTCATCACTTGGTATCATTCATGACAACACTGAAGGTTTTGGCAACAACACCATGTCAAACAGAGGCAATAACCCACTTTTTTTAGCAAGGGATTACAGGGGAAATTGGAAGGACCACAATTGGGGGAGGAATTGGGGGAAAAGGGACCCATTAAACGATTCTCAATACCAACAACAATTTGGAGAACAACCAAAAGGACATTACCAACACAACAGGGATATGAGGGACACGTTATGGAGGGAAGGAAGGAGGTAATGAATTCTAGCTCATGTGATGCTATTATTAGGGATGAGACCATCACTGTTGACGGTGTTATATATACTTATAAAAATTTTAGTATATACAATTATACGGATCTTGTGTTAAATACTTCACACTTTGATTTATTGTCCAAAGGGATGAAGTATATCCCTGTTACTAAATTTAATTTAGTTGATACTATCTGTGAAGCAAAGAAATATATCAGGAAGCTTAATTTGGCTATTATGTTTCAAGACACACATAAATCACTGAGACCAACTTATATTAATTCCATACCACAAAGTTTGATGAAGAAGAATCAGTTTATGCCTCCGATGCACCCTAATATTTCCATTTATGATAAAGTTGTTACACAACAGATATATCAGTTGGAAAATCAGATTAGCAGGTCCAGTATGAAATCATATTACAATTAATCCCAACTTGAATATAAGGTGCTTCAGGATCTCAGAAAAGACAACAGTATCAGGGTTATGAAACCCGATAAAGGGGGAGGCATAGTTATTTATGACAGTATGATATATTCTTCTAAAATACATGATTTGTTACATACTGCAGGTAATTATCAGACTATTTCACTTAATGAGATTAATATTGGATATAGAAGGATTGATATGTGTATCGAAGAGTTTCTTATAGATAAAAGGATTACAGAAACCACATACAAATGTATTAAAGTTGAGTATCCAACTTTGGCATCGATAGTTGGAATTCCTAAAATACATAAAGATATTATGGACCCCCCCTTCAGACCTATTATATCAGGTAGTAGATCGAAGACCTTCCCCCTTGGTTCAGTTATAGATGCTTCCTTGAAACACATATATGGAAAAATACCTCACCTTGCTAAGGATTCTTAGGATTTTTTAAAAAATCATCCCATATATTTAAGTAAAGAAGGGTTATTATTTGCATCAATAGATGTCATTGATCTCTTCTCAAGTATACCTAAAGCAGACGGATTTGATGCGTTTGCCAGTAGTATCAGGAAATATGCAGATATAGATTGGGATACTAATTGCCTACTGGTAGATATGATGTCCTTGGTACTTGACCATAATTACATCTTTTATGAAGGAGAATTCTTCAGACAAACTAGGGGCATAGCTATGGGAGCAGCTTGTGCTCCCATATACGCGAACCTAGTTATGTTAGACTGGGAAGAGAGTCAGGTATTAACTAGTACACATATGAAAAATGTGAAATATTATGCTAGATACCTGGATGACATCTATATCTTGTGGGACGGTGGTGAAGAAGCTTTTGATATATTTCTGGACTATTTAAATCAAAGTAGCAGTTATCTTAAATTTACATGTTCAAAGATCTATAATGGTGTCCCTTATCTTGACATGTTTGTTTTCAAATCTGAAAACATATTCAAATCCAGAATATATCGAAAAAATACTTTCTCAAACAGTTATCTTAAATATAGTAGTAATCATCCTAAAAAAACAATTTCTTAATATATATATATATAAAGGTCAACTTATTTGTGCAATAATGATGACATCTGAATATCAGGATATGTTAGAAGAAGTATCTTATATTACATCTCTTTTTAAGGAAAGAGGATATGATGGAGATATGATGTCCAAAGTTAGGAAATATGTCACCAGAGAATGGGGTGGAAAATATATACCCTTATTAGGTCTTAATCATACACA
The DNA here is from genome assembly GCF_019279795.1 of Protopterus annectens. NCBI lineage: Eukaryota > Metazoa > Chordata > Ceratodontiformes > Protopteridae > Protopterus > Protopterus annectens. Next base: position 361,053,493 of record NC_056742.1, read on the forward strand.
TGATAAAATGACGCATAGTAGCCAGACTACTAATAATTTTTATAGTGATGGGAAGACCGAAGATGACACTAGTTTCAATTGAGTATGTATATTGGAATATGGTCCATATATAACTAAAATAATGAATATATTTAAAAACAATTGGAATATTATCCTTGCAGACCAAGACATTGCCTCAGTGTTGGGTAGTAGTCCCCAGTTTGTTAATAAAGTGGGAAAGATTATCAAGAAGTACTTGGAAAGAGATTATTGGTGCAGGGATGATAATAATAATAAAAAACACACCAAAAGATGTGGTGCGTGTAAACAATGTAGTTCCATATACGAGGTTGAAAAGATTATTTTAAAGAATGTTACTCAAACTGAAATCAGACTTAAGCAAGGGAATTGTCAAACTAAAATGGTTATTTACATTGCCAAGTGCATGGCTTGTTTGGGATATTATATAGGTAAAACGGAGAGAAAATTTAATAAACATATATATTCGCATCTTTATAGTATTAAAACCGAGGATGTAAATAATGCTTTGTACAGACACATAAATAAGTGTGGTGATAGACATTTTTTTTAAATTTGCTATCTTGGACAGTGTGGTTATAGATTCTAGGGGGGGTAATTTCAAGGGACTACTATCTTATAAAGAATTATTATGGCAAATACATACTGATGCCTCCACCCCTCCCGGATTAAAAGATTTTATATCTATTAAACCTTCACTAGCTATTAAATGATTTTTTTTTATATACATTCTTATACACTATATGTATTTATTTACTTATTTATTTATATTTTTTAAGTTAGTGCAGATATTATTTTACTATAGTATATTTTAGGATATTATAGATTGCTATTGAGTTAATATTGAGGTATGTACATAGACTTTGGAATATGTGTTGTATCGCTTTAAGTAACTGTTGCAGTTACATTTTCTGGCGCCAAAAAAGTTATTTAAATGTTCGTCAGTTTGAACTTTGTAGTTCTGATGAAGCATACTGTGATGTAAGTGAAAGCGCTTAACTTGGATGTTAATAAAACAGTTTTTTATTATTTATTGGCTGCCTGGCGTTCAGTAAAGATTTACAGGATTTCTGCTTTTGCTGGTTGGAGTACTAGTGCCCAAGACACTGAAGAAACTGGTGTTCATTCATTTTGTTCATTGGTTATCTTACATCTGAAGAAGTGGGGTGACCCACGAAAGCTTTTGTGTCAAATAATGATTTTTATACTGGATTTTACAGCCATCTCCAAGTCCTGGTGTTTTGCTTTCAAAGTATTTGAAATGTTTACAATAAATATAAAACATAAAATTACAAATTGATAGATCTCAGTCTCAAAGCACTATTTAAAGATACATGTTCATTTAAACCTGGTTTTGTAGTGGCATTCAAACATAGTTGCCAAATAAATTCTCTGTATTCCAACAAGACCTTCCACTCTCCACTCCTAGGATTAACATCTACTTTGTTAATCACCCCAAGTTTAAATTTGACTTTTAAAGTACCAGGACAAGTGTTAAGGTGTTTATACAGTGCATTATTTTCATTTTTTTTGTCTATAGCATGTACATGTTCATAAATTCTCTTTTTTAATGGATGTTCAGTTTTTCCAACATAGAAGCTCCCACAGTCCTGACAAACATTAAACTATGGCAGAACAGTTGGCTGATGTAGTAGTTGACAATGTATTGCCTTTGTACATTATAGGAAAGGTGTCACCATCCAACATCAAACTACAAAATCCACATGTCCATGTACCAGCCGTCTTAGTGTTTCACTGTCAGAGGCCCACTGAAAATTGTCCTTCAAGTTGAAACCCCTCTTGAACACAAAAGTAGGTTGCTCCACAATACTGTCCAACAAACTCACACCCTGACCCAAAATATTCCAGCTCCTATGTATAATATTTTTGATCAAAGACAAATTGATATTGTATTTTAAGACCAAAGCAGTGTTGTATCTATTCCTCGGTGAGGCCGTGGTTAGAAAGTCTGGTAAAGGTGTATCTGGACCACTGCCTAATATGGTGTTGAATCTGGTGGGTCTGCTTAACATAACATCATGTCTATTTTTATTAATTAGATGTTCAGGGTATTTCTTTTGTTTGAACATCACACAAAGAGTATTCAATTCATTTTCAGAGTATGTTGTCAGAGACTATTTGAGATATTCTTACCGTTTGGCCCCTAACCAAATAAGAGTTGGAAAATATGGGTCTCCTGTAAATGTTGGACGTAAAACTATTGTTAGATTTAAAAATGGCTACATCCAAGTAGTTCATCTGCTCTGAAGAAAAAAGTGTAAGTAAACTTCAAGAATTATGTGGTATTGTTAATCAATTCAAAAAAACATAAAGTTTTCCTTTGTATCTATCCAAAAAATGCAGATGTCATCCAAAAATCTAAAAATGACTGTTCCAGCATTCAGAAAAATTACAATCAAAATCAACTTCAGTTTCCCACTTCTACATTACCATGTTGGCAAAAATGTGGGCACAAGCTGGTCCCAAGTCACACCTAACAGTTGTTTAAAATATTCTCCTTCGAAATATAGGAAATTATTGATCAGTAGTGTTTCCATCAAGTCCACCATTAGTTTAATCTTATGCTGGTCCACAAAATCATAGACCAGAAGGGTCTCCCTAAACCATTCAAGACCAACATTGTGTGGGATACTTCCAGAAAGATCTATGACATCAGTGGTTATAAAGTTAAGGTCTTCACACCAACTGTCACATGTAAACTCAAGAAGTTCCATGAATCTTTTAGTATACAGGGAAAAAAAATCTAAAAAAGGTTTCAACATTTTGTCTAGGAACACAGCAATTGAGTGTGTTTTTGATCCATGAGCTGAAATAATAGGTCTAAGTGGAGGGTTATAGATTTCTATGTTGATCATAGGAATGCCAAAGATAGAAGGAATTCTAGGCTTGGCTGGATACATAAAATTATATTCTTCCAATGACAAAGTACCTTGTATTAAGGCATCATATAGGTATGCATCTAACCTTTGATAGGCTATATGTATCACAGGCAGGGAAACAACACTATATTTTTTATTATGTAGTAACTTGAACATTTTACCTGAATAAATAACTTTATCCATAACTACTGTTCCCCTGCCTTTATCTGGTTTCATAATTCTAGCAGAACTCTCCTGGGAAAGATCCTCAACAAACCCATCTCAATTTCTTTAAGTTAAAAAACTTACTAGGCAGGTGATTAAAAATTCCATATATTTCGTTCTCACAAGTATTTTCAAAAACACTCAAAGCCGGGTGTAAAGATGGATTTTAGGGATCTAGAAACTAGGAATAACTAAGTCTCTTTCAACTGCGAAATTAAGTGAATAATTGTCATGGAACATGTGAGCCAAATTCAATTTCCTCACAGAAAGCTTTAAATCCAAAAGAACATCCACTACATCATCTCCATGATGGGAACAAAAGTAAACCCTTTTTTAAAATAAGACAAAGTGTAGCTCAGAAATAACCATCCTAATCTTGTAGTGTTATGTACTATGCCATCATCAGTTACTATTAATTTGGGAACATTCACCCCCTCTCACCATAAAGGGCCCATCTCAATACCAAAAGATTGCCAAATTCCGGTAATAATGGCCACACAGGTAAAAAAACGCAGTCTCCAAAGCTAAGAATACAGCATCCAAGGGACCAGATGACATCCCGGGCTGTGTACTACATGAACTACAAAATGAACTGGCACCTCACCTAAGTGTCATGTTTAATCATAGCCTCACCTCAGGCTTCATGCCCACTGAGTGGCACTCAGCTACAGTTATCCCACTTCACAAGGGGGGATCCACCTTGGATCCTGGGAACTACCACCCCATCAGTCTGACAAGTCTGATCTGTAAGACCATGGAATGTATTATCAAAAAGACATTGACAACTTTCAAACACTGGACCCCACCCAGTTTGGGTTTGTGAAGGGACGCTCTTGTCTCCTGAACCTGATTGACTTCTTCAAATCAGTCTCCAGAGCTGTGGATGAGGGTAAGTCAGTCCACACAGCCTATCTGGACCTCACCAAGGCCTTCAACACCATTCCCACTCTGGAATCATAGATAATCTTACTAAGCTGAGCATTAATCCCTACTTCACTCAATGGGTTGCCAACTGGTTTACTGACAGAACACACATTGTAAATTAGCCAACTCCAAATTCAGCTTCTGACAAGTGACAAGTGGAGTACCTCAGGGACTGCTCTTGTTTGGCATCTACTTCTCTGAAGTACAGGCCCACATTAAGGACTCTGGCTAACAAAGTTCGCAAATGACTGCAAATTGGGAGCCATTATCGAATCCCCAAATAATGTGGATATTCTACAAAAGGGCCTTACAGAAACAGATGCTTGGTGCCAGAGTCATGGACTCAAGCTCAGTTACAAGAAATGTATAGTTATAAAAAACATGTACCCATGAATTATCACATAGGTGGCAGTACACTAAACACCGAAAGTGTGATAAGAGACTTAGGGACACAGGTGGACAGTGGTCTCACCTTTGATAACCACATCACCACAACAGTCAGGAAATCCTTTTATGTAGCACACCTCATCACTAAGGGCTTTTCATTCAGAAAAAAAGGAGGCCATTGTTCCACTGTATGCATCCCTCATTAGACCCATTATAGAATACAATGCCCCATTTGGTATGTACCTCTCAAGACATCTGCAACAAATGTAAAGGCCACAGAAATACCTCACTAAAAGAATCAGAGGCCTAAAGCAGATGAACTATGCTGACGGTCTAAAAAAACTCCAGCTATTCTCTGTCGCATATCGTCTACTCAGAAGCGATCTCTGCTTAACATACAAAGCCATGTCAAACCCAGAGCTGTTGGACATGCTACACTTAAAGAAATCCCAATCCCTCAGAGCCACATACTACAGGGATCGAAACCTTGTCATCACAATGAACAAAACATGCAGGAGGATAGGTTCCTGACTTAGAGACTCCCCAGACTCTGCTACAGACTGCCCATACATGTCAAGCAGAGCACCTCTTTTGCCCTCTATAATGACCATGCCCTAGCCCAGCAATCAAGGAGCCTCAATCCTCACCACTAACACCTGAGAGGGTGTCTCCTAGAAGAGAGGAAAGGATAACTAATACACACAGTAAAGTACAATTTCCTTAAGTGCACAGTCAGTCTGGGGCTGGTTGCTCCCTTGCTCACCAGGTCCCCAATAAGACTCCCCACTGGCACAGCTATAGGGTCCAGGTCTCAACCTAACTGGGTAAGCTAAAACCTCCAGTACCCTCTCTGTCCAACCAGTGCTTTGTGTCCCTGCCAAGTAGCTGACACACCACACACACACTTAGAGAGAAGTATTTATACAACTTCGCAGACACTCCTGGGAAAGGCTGACACAGATTCTCCAGCTGTGCCCCTTTACCCAGACCATACAGTAGTAATCCATGCCACCAACCAGCTAATAATATCAGCTACTAACGGACCCTTAAAAGGGTGTCCAATTATTACTGTGCAATATTATTATCCAATGGTAATGTGACTATTCAGTCTAGGCTTACTGGAAGGGCTTAGCCAGTAAACTCTATAAATATATAATGTACTCTAAAGCATAATTTATCTCTACATAAACCAGCCACAGGTAGAAGGTTTTTAAAAATATTTAATAAACAATTAAAACACAAGACAATACTACTATACCACAGAGATATATGAGTTCAGAGATCACACAGAAACTTAAAATAATACAGTAGGACAGGTCTGATTTCAAAGAAAAATACCTAATTAATCTTTACTAGCTTTAACTATTCCTACAAGAAATCACAGTGGTAAAACTTACATGTGAGCATAAGGTAGAGTGCTGATAAGTTGGATGACAAGATCAAAATGCTCTTCAGTCACTTGTGAGAAATAGTATTTAAACATTACTAACAAACATGTCTCTAAGGCCCTCCCACATTACATAATTTTTGACACTTAGTCTGGAGTTCTCACGCCACAAACTCCATTATTTAGCAATCTAACACCTGCACAGAAACTTACAACAATATAAGTCATTTCACATGTATACTCTTAACAGAAACCAGAGCAATAAAGCACATATCCACATCTAAATTCTGGTCATAAACTTTAGCCTTACACCAATGGACATGAAACTTTCATCCAGACTCACTGGAGCAAAATTCTAACATGAAAGGGTCACTACATGCTTCACTGGGCCAGTAGAGTGCAATGTTGTCACATATTTTGCAGTTCCACATTTTACAATATTCTTTTACACTCAAAAATCATGCCTGTATTTTTACATTTATTTACAAATGCCAGAATTATATATCAAATTCTATTTGACAAGGCTGGCAGCCTTCACCCATTTCTCTCCAGTCATCACATGTCTTCCTCCGTGGGAAATTCAAGCAAGTTTTTCAAGTGCCCCTTGAGAAACATCACTTGAGAGTGTCAGGTCTATCTGGGTGTACCTCACCCCATTCCCGGTCTTGAGAGCCCATCTGCACTGGCATTGCTACTCCCACTGCGGTGCTGCACTGACACATATGCTTGCAACCCCAGACTCCATCTTAGCAACTTGGCATTTTGCTTGACTGGCTCTGTTTAACCATGTTAAAGGGCTGTGATCTGTCATCACAGTGAATTTTCTTCCGTACAGATAAGGCTGAAGTTTTTGTAGTGCCCACACTATGGCTAGACATTCCTTTTCTACAGCTGCATAGCATTCCTCCCTGGGTTGGAGCCTATAACTGAGATAAACTACTGGGTGCTCTTCTCCCTCTGAAGAAATCTGGCTAAGTACAGCTCCCACCCCATAGTTTGAAGCATCTACCTGCACAACAAATTCTTTTCTATAGTCTGGACTGGCTAACAAAAAGGGTCATCCCAAAGCTTCCTTAAGCTTCTGAAATGCCTGCTCACATACTGGGGTCCACACTACCTTATCTGGCCTATTCTTCCTTGTCAGGTCTGTGAGGGGAGCAGCTATGGTACTATAATTGGGAACAAACTTTCTGTAGTACCCCCTGCTGTCTCTAAGCATGCCCGCAACTGCTTTTTGGTAACTGGTGCAGGCCATGCCTGAGTAGCTTCCACTTTGGCAGGTTCTGGCCTTATCTTACCACTCCCTACTCTATGTCCTAGGTAGGAGACCTCTGCCATACCCACCTGACATTTGCTCGGCTTAATGGTCAACCCTGCCCAATGTAGTCTGTCCAGCACATCCCTGACATGCTGAAGGTGCTCTTGCCAGGAATGGCTGTAGATAGCAATATCATCCATGTAAGCAAGGGCAAACCCTCCTGCTCTTGCTAAGATATGATCTACCAGCCTCTGGAAAGTTGCTGGGGCATTCTTCATCCCAAAGGGCATCTTTGTGAACTCATACAAGCCAAAGGAGTCACAAAGGCTGACTTCTCTCTAGCACTGGGAGTCAAGGGCACCTGTCAGTAACCCTTGGTAAGCTCAATGGTTGTAAGATACTTAGCCCCGCCCAGCTGCTCTAGGGCCTCATCTTTCCTAGGCATGGGGTATGCATCTGCTTCTGGTTTAATTTCCTGTAATCCACACAGAACCTGGTGCTGCCATCCTTTTTTGGCACCAACACCACTGGCAAGGCCTAGGGACTGTTGGATTCTTGAATCACCCCTAGTTCAAACATCTCCTGTACCTCTTCCTTCAGAGTCTGTTTGACTCTCTCAGGTACCCTATAAAGGGCCTGCCTGATAGGCCATTGGGGTCCTGTATCCACCTGGTGCTTCACCAGGTGGGTGCTCCCTTGTTTCCCGGTGAACATGCCCCCAAACTCCTGCAACACTGCTCGGATTTCTCAAACCTGGGTAGGAGATAGCTGCTGGGACATTGCTACCCCTTCCACCAAGGTGTCAGCTCGAGCCTCACTGAGGAGATCAGTCCTCAGATCTCCCTCAGACTCCTCCTGCAATCCACTGCAAATGCTCAGCACAAGGGCCTCCCTATCATGGTAAGGTTTCATCATGTTAACATGGTACAATTTGTGCCTTTGCCATCTGCCTAGCACTTCCACCATGTAGTTAACATCACTTACCTTTCTTACCACCTTGTAGGGTCCCTCCCAAGCTGCCTGCAAATTGTTGTGTCTGACAGGAATGAGAACCATCACCTGCTGCCCTACAGCAAACTCTCTAGCTCTAGCATTCCTGTCATACCACACTTTATTCTGTTGTTGGGCTTCTGCCAGGTTCTCCTGGGCCAAGCCCATGAGTTCCCTGAGCCTTGTACTGAGATTTAGGACATATGCCACAGCAGACTCCTTGTGAGACTCACACTCACCTTCCCACTAATCTCAAATTAAATCTAGAGGTCTCCTCAACCTATGCCCATACAGCAACTCAAAGGGTGAAAAACCTGTGGATTCCTGGGGAACCTCTCTGTAAGCAAACAACAGATGGGGCAAATATTTGTCCCACTCCCTCTTAAACTGATCTGCAAATGCCAGTAGCATGGACTTGATTGTAGAGATTAACCTCTCAACAAGACCATCAGTTGGGGATGGTAGGGGGTGGTCTTCATGTACTTCACCTCACAGGACTTCCACAGACAAGCCAGCAGGTGTGACATAAAATTGGCACCTCTGTCAGACAGTATATCCTTTGGGAAACCTACCCTGCTTAAAATCTCTAGCAAAGCATTTTCCTCCTTCTCTGCCTCAACGGAGGACAAAGCCAGTGCCTCAGAGTATTGTGTAGCATAATATACAATCACTAGGATATACTTTTTCCCTGTGGAACTTGGGGTACTCAGAGGACCCACAATATCCGTAGCTACCCACTGAAATGGCTCCTCAATCACAGGCAAAGACATCAAAGGAGCTCTCACCTTGTCTCCTGCCTTGCCTAACTTTTGGCACTGCTCACAAGTCCTGCAGTACCCTGTTACATCTCTGGAAATTCCCAGCCAATAGAAGATTTGCATAATGTTTTATGCCCATATGACCTGCAAAGGGGATATCATGGGCTATGGCTAGAAGCACCAGATGGTAAGCTTTAGGCACTACCAACTGCTGTACTCGCTCACTTTCAAGCCTTCCCTCAGGGGTCCAATCTCTGTACAGTAACCCTTTGTTCCAGTATACAGATTCCACCTTCCCTTCAGAATCAGGTGCCTCCCTAGCTACCTGCCTCAGGCCTTGCAATGTAGGGTCTGAGAGCTGAGCCTGTCTCAAGTCTCTTCTTGTAACCCTTCCCAGCTCCCCTTTCACAGGAAGTCAGACATCCTCTGACAGCGGTGCCTCACTGTCAGCCTGGGTACTACTACTCACCTCTACCTTTGCAGTTACCCTGTTCAAGGGAACATCAGTACCCACAAGCAGCTGTGGCTCACATTCAGTCTCACTGCTACATTGTAGCTCACTCCCTGAAGTAATCACCTCAGCAGTCCTGGCTGCAAGTATGCAGTCTGTCTGGGTCTCCCCATGCTACCAGACCCACATGCTTGTCTCCTAGCCTTACTGCATGTAACTGCATAAGTACATAGTACTGCCTCATCTAAATCCTTCCCTCTCAGGACATCTGCAGGATGGTAGTTCCATACGCCCTGTTGTCTCAAGACAACCTACTGTTGGCATTTTGTCTTTACCACTTACTGGCTTCCTCACCTTTGGTTCCCCACCTTGCCTCCATGGACACCTGTATGCCACATGGCCCCACTGGTTGTATTCAAAACATTTAACCCTAGCTCCTGGATGTGTACCTGGACTAGTGGTTTCCCCTGCTACTGGTGGATTTTGTTGGGGCAGTCTGTGCTGCCCATCATGGGTTCCTTTAGACCGATGAGCAGTACTGGGGTCCTCTTCCTGTGCAGGGCTGCCCTGCTGGCTAGGTATAGGTCTCCCTCCTTCCCCAACTCATCTGAAGTAGCACATTGTCTATCAGCTGACCAGATCCTCATATCCTCAGGCAAAGTGCTAAGGGCTTGTTCCCTCACCAAAAGGTCTGCCAGCCCTTTAAAAGTGGTGACCTGACATCCACTCACCCAGCTATGAAAATAAGTGCTCAGTTCAGGAACATATTCACATACATTTTCACCTGCCTTGTGTCTATGCTCACGAAACTTTTTCCTATACATTTCAGGTGTTAGCTTAAAACATTCCAAGTGCCTTTTTACAGCAGTATAATCAAAACAGTCAGTGTCATGCATTTTTGCTAAAGAAGTTACAGCTTTACCATGGAGTACAGGGGTCAGGAACCATACCCAGAGCCCTTGGTCAACTTCATACTGTTTACATACCCACTCAAACATATGAATGAATCTATCAGAATTATGCCCCTCTTTAAACTGTGGAAGAAATATACTGATCTTTTGTGCTTCTGGGGTCTGGTTACTCCCTTCCCCATTACCTCCATGACTCTGGCGAAGAGTCAGCATTTCCCTCTCATGCCTCCTCTGCTGTTCATTTTCCTCAGCTTGCAGACTCCTAATTTTATTGGCTGCTTCTAGTTCCATACGCCTGGCCTCCAACTCAAGTCTCTTTAGTTCCAGCTGCAATTTTAAGTCCACTGCAGAAAGGTTGCACTGTCCATTCTTCGAGGATATTGCATCTCCACTGTCAGTCTGATTGTCCTCCAGGCTGCTGTTTTCTGATGCAGCTGTAACCAAGGCTGCAATCAGATCTGCTTTAATCAGGTTTCCATTCACCAGTCCCCTAGCCTGGCACATCTCCACCAGCTGGCTCCTTGTTAGCTTTCCATACTCTTCTGCTGACATGCTGCCTGCTCACCCTGACTAACACTAATCTAACAAAAGAAATAAAACAATTGTGATCATAACTTTGAGTATACACTGTGTGGCTGTTTTAGTGTACAAAACACTTTTAGAGATCACTGTACATAAAGCTACAGGAATTCGCTCTACCCACACCACTACAAGCCAATTAGTATCTGAAGTAGATCCCACAACTGCTAAATACTTGTGATGGCCATGTCCTGGCCCAGCAATCAAGGAGCCTCAATCCTCACCACTGACACCAGGGTGGTTGTCCCCTAGAAGAGAGGAAAGGATAACTAATACACACAGTAAAGTACAATTTCCCTTAAGTGCACACAGAGGTCACAGTCTGGGGCTGGTTGCTCCCTTGCTCACCAGGTCCCCAATAAGACTCCCCACTGGCACAGCTATAGGGTCCAGGTCTCAGCCTAGCTGGGCAAGCTAAAACCTCCAGTACCCTCTCTGTCCAACCAGTGCTTCATGTCCCTGCCAAGTAGCTGACACACCACACACACACTTAGAGATAAGTATTTATACAACTTCACAGACACTCCTAGGAAAGGCTGACACAGATTCTCCAGCCATGCCCCTTTACCCAGACAATACGGTAGTAATACCTGCCACCACCCATCTAATAATATCAGCAACTAAAGGGCCTTTAAAAGGGTGTCCAATTATTACTCTGCAATATTATTATCCAATGGTAATGTGATTATTCAGTCTAGGCTTATTGGAAGGGCTTAGCCAGTAAACTCTATAAATATATAATGTACTCTAAAGCATAATTTATCTCTACATAAACCAGCCGCAGCTAGAAGATTTTAAAAATATTTAATAATAAATAATTAAAACACAAGACAATACTACTACACCATAGAGATATCCAAGAGTTCAGAGATCACACAGAAACTTAAAATAATACAGTAGGACAGGTCTGATTTCAAAGAAAAATACCTAATTAATCTTTACTAGCTTTAACTATTCCTACAAGAAATCACAGTGCTAAAACTTACATGTGAGCATAAGGCAGAGTGCTGATAAGTTGGATATCAAGATCAAAATGCTGTTCAGTCACTTGTGAGAAATAGTATTTAAACATTACTAACAAACATGTCTCTAAGGCATTCCCACATTACATCATTTTTGACACTTAGTCTGGAGTTCTCAGGCCACAAACTGCATTATTTAGCAATATAACACCTGCACAGAAACCTACAACAATATAAGTCATTTCACATGCATACTCTAACAGAAACCAGAACAATAAAGCACATATCCACATCTAAATTCTGGTCATAAACTTTAGCCTTAAACCAATTTGCATGAAACCTTCATCCAGACTCAATGGAGCAGAATTCTAACATGAAAGGGTCACTACATGCTTCACTGGGTCAGTAGAGTGCAATGTTGTCACATATTTTGCAGTTCCACATTTCACAGCATTCTTTTACACTCAAGAAACATGCCTGTATTTTACATTTATTTACAAATGCCAGAATTTTATATCAAATTCTATTTGACTAGGTTGGCAGCCTTCGCCCATCTCTCCCCAATCATCAAACCCTCTTCAAAAGGAAACTTGACAATTGTATGGGAGATAGGAAATTCTCCCCGGGGATCACATCAGTTGCCCTGCTAGACAGGAGTCCAGGGAAGTAAATATTGTGGGAAGAAATAGCCAGGGAATTGTTATGGCTAGGCTTGTATAGGCCCTAGGGCTGATAGCCTAGTACCAACCTATGAACCTATGAACAACTTCTGCTAGTTCTGAAATCCCTTCCTTTTCTCCCATCCTCTGGACCCTTTCCAGTTCCTGAAGTCATACCTCTTGTACTGGGGGGCCCTCACTTCCTGGGAGTTTCCAACATTGTGGTGAGAATGTCTCTCCAGTCTCCTCATGGGTGGGAATTTATCCAAGGCTAAAAAGGTATCCAAATTATCAATGTTTTTGTTGTTGGAACTGTGGCCATTAGGTTTACCAGACTTAACATTAAATCTATCTTCATTCACTACACCTGCTAAGTTATTAGGTGGTGAATAGTTAGTTATGATTGGGCAAGAATAAGCCAAGCCCTTCTTATATTCCCTGGCATCCCTATCTAATTTTTTGAGTTTCCTCTGCACAACAATATCCGCATATTTATCAACCTTAACAAAAACATATTGGTATTAGAAACATTAAAGTTAAATAATAGATGCCTCACAGCAAGAGGTTCTCTGGTTCGGCTGGGGTGCCTTCTGTGCGGAGTCTGCATGTCCTCGCTGTGGTCGCGTGGGTTTCCTTCGGGTGCTCCGGTTTCCTTCCACATCCCAAAGACATGCTGTAGGTGGATTGGACACTCTAAATTGGCACTAGGTGTGAGTGCGTGCATGTTTGTGCCTTCTGTGGAAGGTTGGGCACCAGGCTAGCAACTCGACACCGTAAAACTCCACTGCCAATCATGAGCGGACAGGTGATCAGCTGTGGCGACCTCTAACCGGGAAAAGCCAAAAGAAGAAGAAAGTTAAATAATAGATCTTTTTTCAGATTTTCATGAACAACTTTAAGTTCTTGAATTAAAGAATCGATCTTGAACTGATTATCCTTCATTAAAAGTTGTACACTTGTACACGTTCAGGTCCGCAATGGTAGAACTGATTTACCAAGTCATAATATAGAATAGTTCCATTCCAAATTGTTTGGAAATTTCCACAAATGTCGTCCCATACGAACCCTCTGCTTAACATAACAGTCTTTAAAAAATATGTGTCTAACTATAAGCTTCTAAGCTTATGTAATGTCTTTTTTGTGGTTACTGGTATTCGTTTTCCCGGAGGTTTCGGCCTTGGTTTTGTTACTTACCTATGAACCTAAATAATTCTATCAATTTAGACTTGTGCAGTGACACTAGTGTTATGTTCTGTGTTCTGCAGCTTTTGTAGCTAGATAGGTACAGGTTCTAATCTCACAGCAGTCAACGTGTGTGTGTGTGTGTGTGTGTGTGTGTGTGTGTGTGTGTGTGTGTGTGTGTGTGTGTGTGTGTGTGTGTGTGTGATTGTGTTCATTCAGCTATCAGTCTAGAGACAATTATGCAGACAGGGTTAGCCAAATGGTTAAGGCCTTTACTCCACCCTCAAGGTACAGAGTTTGATTCTGACCTTGGATTAATGACTAGGTTTGTAATTGTCTGCAGACTTATATCCTAGTGCTTCCCAGAGACTACTCCTCCTCTGAGACAGACTCCCCATCCATGTGAAGCAGAGTTCCTCCCCAACTCAATTCAAATATAACTTGGAAAAAGGGATGGGGAACAGGAGATTTATCCCTGGTTTGGCACGCATGTCTCTGATGAACACAGGCAGCCTGTAAATTGTTCATCTCTCAGGTCCCCTGCTTGTAAATGTTTCACCTCCCATTCCCCTGCTTCCACTTATCAAAGGTACCAGAACTTGTCAGATATTTGGAATGCATGGCTAGGCTTAAAAGGCCCTTGAGGTCATTACCTAGTAAACACCTATGAACCTATACTGAAACTATTATGGTAAGATTTTATACATCTTTATTTTCTATACTCTTGAAAGCTTTTTTTCCATACCACAGCCAACCACTTTATATTCCCTCTCTTATCTTAAAATACAGTCAACCACATTTTTATTATAATCACCATATCTCTTATCCGTTATCCTTCTACCCATAAATCCCCACATACAACCCAGTACAGTACCATATTTCTTTTTCATTGTTTTCATGAATAACTTGTAATCTGCATGACTTATCATCAGTAGCCTCCAGTCTCTTGTTTTCTCATTTTCCACTTTTTTAAAGTGAACCTTATTACTCCTTCACACACCTTTCTGTCTCTCATTCCCTGCTCAGACCACCCATTCATGAGTTCCACATTTGCCTAGCACATCTGGCCACGGGCTCTATCCATATTTACTTTTTTTGCTGCCTCATCCAACTCATCTTTTTCTCCAATGTGCTTACAGATGCTTTACTAAACTTTCTCACCACCATTTTACTTTCCTCTTTATCATATTTTTTATCATATAGTCCCCTCAAATACTCAACCACAACTCTCATAATCCCCTCTTGGTCACAATGCCTTTTACCCAGTTTATCAAGCAGTATAGATATATTTAAAAATTACTTTTATCTGTCCTTTTTTGCAGAGGTCAACTAGCCCCCAAGGTGGAAACTGGGCATAATGCCAGACTGTAAACAAAAGTCCTCTGAAAAGTTGTGCACAAAATGCATACATAGTGACCCAGTGGAATGTAATCTTTCTAAGATGGCACACTGCCTCAGACTGTGTATGAATCGTATAACTATAAATATAACCATAAATATAAATATAAATGCCATGTTATTCTTTGACATATACTTCCCCCTTCCAACAAGCCATATCAGTAATCATTCAGAAGTGTGACTGTAACTGCCATTTTCTTTCATACATTACTGCCACCAAAATGATACCCATACTCTTAATATTCTTGATGCCTCATTGAGAAGAAAATGAAAAACATAACATACAGACTAATGCATTTCTATTTGCTACTTTTGAGCACTCCATTCACATGCTGACTGCCACAAAATTAAATAAAAATAAAATAAATAAATAAATAAATGCAACTGTGTTATATATTAGGCAGTGTGTATTGTTATCTGTCTGTTTTTCCATACAAAGTGAAATAATGTCCAATCAGACTAACGAGTTTCAATTTACAGCCTTCAGACTCTAAGCTCTGTTGCCATCCCCCACCAAACCACAGCAATGAAAACTTTAATGTGATTGGCCTCAACCTGCCATTTGCTATCATCCACTGACGATCCCTTCATTCAACCTTTTGTTTCTAAACTGTGCAACACTACCTCTCACAGTGTGGAACAAGTGGACAAAATGTGGAACACAGCGGTACAAACTAACAACTTCAGCTAGAAAGCTCATAACATAGTTAAAACTGTTGCTTAATACTTACATACATATTAAAAAGTTCTTTTAATGAAGTAAGATGTACTAGTTATGTTGACTGTTGAAAAAATGGAAGTCTGGCAAATCTCTTCATTGTGGAACAGTAGTGAAAATGGAATTTTAACCATTCAAAATAAGCAATATTTCTTGTAATGAGGTATACTTTGGAGTTATTCTTCCTCTCTTCACTAAACAGAAAGTAAATTCTGGTGATCATCTTTGATCACTGAAACTGGTAAATAAAATAGTCATAGAAATGCAAGCTGTTCCAGAGAGCTGAAGTTGCTACAAGACAGACCCGTAGGTCTCATCAGTCCTTGATTCTGATTTTGTCTCATATTTTGCCCTGTTCCTTGTAATTTCTTTTCATTTCTTATCCATCTCTGGAGAGATCTATGGGCAGAGCAATGGTGCAACCGTTAATATTGTTGCCTCTAAGCAAGAGGTTCTCCGGTTCAATTCTCATCTGAGGTGCCTTCTGTGCTGAGTCTGCATGTCCTCCCTGTGCTTGAGTTGATTTCCTCCCACAATTCAATACATGTGTCTGGAGTTTCTCCCCAGGCCTCCACTGAAAACAGGTTCTGGCTTAGTCGGACTTTCACGGTCAACAAATGTTAAAGTGAAAAAAAAAAAAAAATTACAGACAATCATTGCAAGTAAAGCACCAAAAATATCAAGAAAAATAACCATTTACAGATTTTAATCTTCAACCTTTGTCTGACTGCTGCCAGGCTAAAAAAAATCCTAGCTATAACATCCCCAAACATTTCAAATGTTCTCTAGTTGAGGTCTAAAATGAACACAGAGTAACACAGAAGACAACCTCCTAAAAGGTCCCTATAAAAAATAACAATCCATAGCATATGTAGCATACTGGATATTACACTGATGATCAGCGCAGACACAGAGACATGAGTGTAGTGAAGCCCATACCAGTTAAAGCATAGTGTATACATTTGTTTGTAACTGTATTTTGTCTGACTTAGGTAAACTTAACTGTCTAATTTCTAACCAAATGTATTTAAAAATAATGCAAATATGAGGCAGCAAAGAAGGCAGCAACATGAGGGATGTGTGCTTTTTCTAGCCTTAACTATCAAATTACGGGTTTCTTGCATAAACATTTTAGCATAAATGCTGCACGTTTACTTACATATATAGCATGTATAGCCCTGAATAAAGCCACATTTCCCAGTTGTCCTTAATTTTGCTTCATGTTGAACTTAGTTGCCCTAATGTTCCACATCATTTTTTAACTAAAGCTTTACTGATCATTAATAGTTAAAGAATTTTCTTTTCTGAAAATGTCTCATGAACTGTGAACCTTGGAAGGCTGGTGGAATGAAAATTAAAAAAGGAGAAATGCTTTTCCATAAAGCTCTTTGGATGCCATGAGTACTACATAATGGAAGTGTACGTGTAGCAGTTATAAAATTTTGTTCTGTCCATTAAATTATTGAGAGCTACAGTCAGTCAATAATGGTAGATAAAGTTTCATACTTATTGTTCACAAAGTATATGTGGGTACAAAGGCTATTGCTCTTTTAACTTACAAGTGAATTAGACTAATATTTAAAGATTTTTCCATGATATTTGGCCTTTGGAGACAATTATTTTTGGATCTGTCCTTGATTCTGGGATGAATCATTTGAGATGTGTTTACATGGTATGTGACTATTATCTTATACAGTAACTTGATGCCATCCTGGTCTTGGTATACATCAACGGATAGCATTTCTTCATCATGTAATGTTTTATATTTAACTTTTCACCATCGAACAGAAACAAACTCATGAAGCCAGTTTGGAAGGTAGCAGCTAAACCACATTTTTCTAGCTTACAACGAAGGACAAAACAACTTAAAGAACTGAAGACTCTCCTAAAAATTATAAGTCCCACATCCACCAGCCTTCCAAGGTCCACAGTTCATGAGACATTTTCAGAAAATAAAACCCTGAACTGTTAATAGTTAATAAAGCTTTAGCTAAAAAATATGTGAAACATTAGCTCAACCAAGTTCAATTATTTTATAGGAAACATGTTTAACAAAAATCTGTTCCCTAACTTTTGCAGTATCGAAAAGGTTAATTAGACTTTAAGAGCTACAGCTTATCTTGGGACCAGCCCCTTTGTAAATATACAGCAAAAGGCTTTCCTTAAACTCCTGGAAATCCCAACTATAAATGCAATTTATATGAATTGGCTAGACTTGATGAGTCTGTTGAAATGGTACTGAAGTAACTGAACATACAGGTTAACAGTATATTTTCTATTTGACGTACAGTTAAATATGAATTATACAGCAACATAAATAAAATACTGAGAAGCAGAAGAAACATTACTTTATTTTATATTTCATTTTTTAACTGGGTAACTTCATTAAGCACAAATGTGTCTTTTTGGTGTCAGTCAGGGAGCGCTGCCTGGTTAAGTAATGTGCTCAGAGTCCCTTAGTAGGAATATGAGGAAAGAGGGAATCAAAGCCAGGACCACAGAATGAAGCTCATTAGCTGCTGGTTGTTGAACTTTCTGTCAGTAAAACTACACTGCCACTGAAACAAACTGTAGACTACCACATAACATATGTGACCAGCAGTAAGCATTGTTACAACCTCCTCCCAAAACTGTTAAAAATAATCTTTACTCCCCAATTGCCACCACACTGATTGTGATAAAAAGTAAATTATAAAAACAAACAAAAAAAAATCTATATTCTGCTGTGGTCAGCGCTGATTGCTAGTACCAGTCCTCACGGTTCTATCTGGTTTCCTGCCACAATCTAAAATAAAAATGCCAATACATGAAAAGGAAAAACCATCCCTAATGATCTGCACATCTACAGTTCATGGAAGTCTCTAGTGATATGCATACTTAACTAGAGATTGTTAGGAGAGTACTACAAATGGTTGCTAAAGGCATTTGATCTCAGGTGCTTCGTCTGCACAGTGATAGAACATGGGACATGAGCTATGGGTGTTTACTGGAAGAATACAAAAAGGTGTTATAGGCTTGAACTTGGACTTATCACAGCAACAAAACATCTGGAACTCATTAATATTAATATATTAACCAGTAAGAGACACATCTACATATCTAGCTCCACATTTCAAATAAAGGTCTGACTGTGACTCAGATGACCTAGGATGGACTAATGACTTGGGAGCTGAAGAAGCCAAGTAATCCGAGTGGAAAAAATGGTCAGTGTCAGGTCACTTATCCTGAGATTCTGGGGTCAGTTAGACTGCATGTCACTTTGCACAATGACTTCTAAAGGAGGTTGGGAGAATGCTCCAGGAAGCATTAGGCCAGGCTGGACAGAGTGATTACCAAGCAGCAACTTATGTTGCAGCTGGGGTGTTTAGTGTGTTAAAGCATGCATCTCTAACCAGAACAGCTACTGCAGCCATGGTTTCACCAAATCATATGGTAGCCAGCCACTGGGTAACAGGATACAGGATGGGGACATAAACAGAACAAAAATATGGCTATATGAATGTCAACCCCAGAATGCACAGTGAACTGGGCGTAAGAACATCCAGTGGAGATAATGAAAACTAAAAAAGGAGAGAGGCTTTTCTAAAAAGCTCTTTGGATGCCATTAGTACTACACAATGGGAGTGTACATATAGCATTATTATAGACATTCAACTGACTGCACAATCTTTAAGTGTTGGAGAGTTTAACAGAAATAGCTGTAAAAATGATTATTTTACTAAGTGAGAAACGTCATACAAAATAAGATGTAGTGAGAAAAAAATGAAAGCAGAGCAGTAGTTATTTAATAAAATGCTCTCTATCTGCATTTTTTGGGGAGGCTATGCCTCTTTGCACCACCCTAATATGAGGGATAGAACCAAGTTGACGTTCCCTGGAAAAACAAGTAATCCCTCTATTTTTGAAGTAAGGAAAAAATATAAAAACATTTATACTCCAGTGGAGTAGAGGGATAATGCCCTAACTACAGCTCAACTGACCCAGGTTTGATTAGCAGCTTGGGCGATTAACAGAGTGGCAGGAAAAGGATTGGCATGCCCATCCAAGGTGGGAGGGTGCTCATTGATATGCTTCCTAAGGTTAAGAGTGGTGAAAAGAGGGGGTTGCTCCTGGACAAAATCAATGAGCATGGGGGCAGGGAAAGAGAATGGGTAGAACATAAAACAACCACCCCCAAGGATGGAAGTGCAGACAAACTATATCCCAAGGACACCCTCAGGATCCACATCCAGCCCCAGGAAATGGATCAAGTTCAGAGGATTTGGAGAGTAGCAGGTAGACCCAGGGTGGACATTGGGTACTGGGGCTGGGTTATTAAAATAACATCTGAGGGGATAAGAAAAACATTTACCCAATAACAGCACAGCTATTTTCTTATATTCATTACACTACTTTGATATTTCACTGCTTATATTGCTATTTCAAGAATACCATTTTTAGAAAAGTAAACTTCCAGGAGGTGCTCAACTGTTACGTTTTCTTAGTAAGATGTCTTTGGAATACTGCATGCAGTTATACAGGCCATCAGTGTAGACTTAGATGGAGGCCATTCAGGGAAGAATACATGACGTGACATACTGTCAATGCTAATGGTCCTGCTGAAATTAATGGAGTGTAATATGCATGGTCTCAAGGAAAGAAGAGAGAGGAGAGGAGGGAAAAGCAGGGACCTTGAAATTCCCAAGATAAATCAACAAGATCCAGAAGAGTAGGATGCTCTAAAAAAATAAATGTGGAGGAACTTATGAAATGCAGGAAAGGACTGGTTCAGTATGAAGCAAACTAGTTTGCAAAGAGTATTGAAATGGCTTTGCAAAACATATTACTCATTCCACAGTGTAAAAGTTCAAAATGGCAAGTAATCCTATGGATCAAAACAGTCACACAAAAAGACAAAGTTTTCATCTTAACTAAAACTCAAGTAAATTTAGTTATTATTTAGATTTCATGATACATTTTAATGCAAAACAAAGAGAAAAGGATGGATAAACAAGTACCTTTTCTTTCAGAAAAAAAACAGTTCCTTCCTTTTACACTTTATTTGTAAAGTCTCATATAATTCTAATAAAGTTCACTGGTAGCAATGGTTTAATTTTTAATATCATTACAATGTGACTGTTTCATGGTGTGTGTGTGTGTGTGTGTGTGTGTGTGTGTGTGTGTGTGTGTGTGTGTGTGTGTGTCTCTCAGCATTACCACCACGTGTGATCCTTAGTCTAATAAAATAATTTAATTTAATACGCATCAGATAGATGCACAGATCTGCAGACTGTAATGATATGAATCACACTGTAAAACAAAAACATTAACAGTATGAATGTGCTTCTAAACCTAATCTCATTTTATTTCATTACTCTTGAAGAAACAGCTATCATTAAATACGTCTGCTGTGCAGCTCTTTTAACGTTATGGAATTAATATATCACCATGACAACAGGGAAGTAATTTCTGCCAGGGAAAAAAAAGCCCGTACAGAAATAACTCCAGTGTTTAAAACTGTCCTTTCTTTAGCCTCATGAAATCATAAGGGAAACAATTTCTAATCATACAAAACTCACTCCATTAGACAAATAATGCTGGGATTTTCCTGCATTTACTGGGTAACAGGCCTGCATAGCTTAAATATTTTGCACTGGATACGTCCAGGCACGTCAGCCATGAAGAGGTGACAATTATTAATTAAACCCAGGACCCAGGACCCTCAGTACAATGTTGTCAATGCGTAATGCTTTACCATGAGCTACAAGATAGCACTCTAAGGACTTGGGCTCTGTTTCCAGTTGATCACATTTCTTTCTTCCTCCACTTTGAAAAGTTATTCTTAATCAAAGATTTTCAAGAACGAGCATATAATTTTTAAGACAGATGATAACATATGAAATTATTTAATGAAAGGAGGTCACTGTGCCAGGAATATAGTAGCCTCATGGCAGATGTCTGCCCCTGATGGTGAAAAAATATACTAGCCATCTTAATTCTGCCTGTACAGTACTGCTAATGTCTTTGAAAATAATGTATTAATTTAAACACACTTCGTCAAATTATTACCCCAGTATGGGAAAGGTATGTTTCACCAATATGGAAATTAGTAATGCCCATCTAATCAACAAAATATGCTCAAATGAAGTCCAGATCTCCATTTTGCTGGTTCTCAACTCATTTTTCTGTCCATTTCTTTTTAATTAAATCAAAAGTTTCATATGCTCAGGTGTGGGACTGAGAGACCTAGTAATTCTGTGCACAGGCATAACTAACAACATAAATTAATGTATTTTAAACACTGTGACAATGTGAGATATTAACAGCTATGCCAGGAGAAATAGGGCAGTGGATGTGTAACATATGCCAGTATAGCTAGCTGGAATTTTGTGAAGAACTGTATGTCATTTGTATGTCAAATTGGTTTGTACAGATGTTTGTGTTTGAGGCTGCATTTGTAATATTGCTTGTGTTAAAAATGTATCAACAGTGTGCCCTGCTGGATAGAAAAGAAATATATATATATGTATATATATATATATATATATGTATATATATATATATATATATATATATATATATATATATATATATATATATATATATATATATCAGATGTTTAAATGTACATGTTTAAAAAGAGGATACTGTAAGAGAAGAGGTTAAGCTCAACTCCAGCTAACTTTGTGAAATAAAAATAAATTAGGTTACTAGGCCTAGGCCATAAAGATGTTATAGCACAGTTTTGAATGAAGCCAGAGATGGAATGTCTGTAAGAAGTATGGTTTATTAGCTCCTGCAGGAAGAGTTGAAGTATTTTATGACTTCCAGGAGCTGCAGCAGATCTTAGCAAGGGTGTGTGTGTGTGTGTGTGTGTGTGTGTGTGTGTGTGTGTTACTGACACATACGTGCTAAACCCTGGCAGTTTCTAGCAATGAGGGGTTGCATGAAACCAAGAGTCAGATGACCAGATGTATATGATGTCATTCTGGAATCCATCACTAAAATAATTTTTAATACTAGGTGAGACTGAAGTCTCAGGGCAGTCTGTTTCATGGAACCTGAAACAGAAGGATCTCTCACTCACATTATCTTGCCTTGTGCTAGTAGGTGACCATTGAATAATAATTCTTTAGATTAGTCAGGAAAATATAGTGAGATTAGTTAATCACTGTTTTTCTGTATCTGCATGAATCTATTCATCTCTGATATTTTAATATTTCCTGTGGTTGAAACTCTGGTGTTTATTGTAAATAGATATTTAGTATTTTCATGTTCTTTTCTTATTTATTATTAAATATATTTAAACTTTTCATTGTGGTTGGTCCTTTAGAGAACATTTTAACCTTTGAGAGTACTCATATCTGTTTGGTGACTCTGTGGCCATTCCTGACAGCCTTACTACATTAGTCAAAACACTACCATTTGTATTAATATTAATTTCACTCAGTATAATTGTGTACCCTTGTAAGAGTCTTGGGGTAGCTGGCTTTGGAGTGTCTGGTGGTGGTCTAACTAGCTTATAGTGTGTGCAGAAGGGTCCACAGCTAGTAAACCCATGCTAGCCTTTCCCAGGTGTATGTGTGTGTGTGCAAATCAAATCTCAAAGAGTATGTGTGTGTGTGTGTGTGTGTGTGTGTGTGTGTGTGTGTGTGTGTGTGTGTGTGTGTGTGTGTGTGTGTGTGTGTGTGTGTGTGTGTTTGTCAGCTGCTTTGAGCAGGGACATGAAGCACTGGTTTCACAGAGAGGGTGCTGGAGGACTTGGCTTGGACACTCGGTTGAGAACTTAACTCTGCAGCTATGCCAGTGGGGAGCCTTACTGGGGACCTAGGGAGAGACAGAGAGAGAAACCCAGACCTTGGGCTGAGTGTGTTCCCTGTGTGCTCTTAATGGAAATTGTGCTTGATGCACAGAATTGGTTCTGGAAATATTGAGTGTATCCATTTTTATTCCAAGCAAACATCTCTCTACAGTGTCAGTGGTCAGGACTCAGGCTCCTTGATTATTGGCCCAGAGAGGGGAAGTCACAAATACCTTCTTAGGTCATCAGAAAATGCTAAATTAAATGCAGCATCACTTATCTAAGTACTGTCTTGCCAGCATATTTCACAAAATAACAGCTTTGAAAAGAAATATACAAAATTCCAAATTAAAAGGTACAGATTCTTAAAAGTATGACAAAATACAGAAGAGTGTCATTCTTTGATGAATACATCCTTTAATTTTATCTTATTTCACAACAGTACAAAGTGTGAATGTTTATCTTCTTCTCTTACTTGCAGACCTGTGCTCTAATACAGTGGTTGCATGAATACAGCTGAGACTCAAAAAAACAAAATATAATTCTATAGTCCCTTTAAAACACAAAGATGTGAAAGGACAGTTTTGTGCTATAGCCATTTAATACTTTGTATTTCAGAAATGTACCTTCTTGTCCTGCTTTGCTCTAAAGAACATTTTTCAAAATGTTACACCTAATATCTGGAATCAGTTTTTCTACTCCCTTAAATAGTTTTGGTGTGATGCCTACATTATCACTACAGTGACCATAAGAAGTGAATGTTATGCACATCAGAGAATCATTGCTCCCAAGCAGCAGCAATCTTAAACTCGGTGATGTCACAATAATGACTTTTGTGTTTGTGTGCATATGCATATACAGAACGGGGCAACAGGTGTCTACATAAGATACGGTACATAGTAGTTTTCAAAATATCTCTACCAAATTTGTGAAGTTAAAAATTCTAACTAAATCAGCTGTCATAATATTTCAACCATATGAATTAGTTACTTCAGTTATCAATTTTATGTTTTAAACAGCACACTAGCTTTATAACTGAAAATGAAACATTGGTACAAAGATATTATAAAGCAATGCATGGGGTGGGTAGTTCTGACCTGGCAGAACTATGAATGTGATTATTTCAGGAACTGTATGCCTGTTCACCTCTAGACTGGATGAAGATGAATATAACAGATTTCTATAATTTTCAATGGCTGACTTATAAAGACCAAGGTAATTTTTACCATCTTCCTGCAGGATTTCCATTTAGCAGATGTGCTGCAAGCTCTGGTAAGATTATATGCCTGGTACACATGCATGGGTAAAGAACATACTGTAAAGAGTTTCTAAATGAAACCTGTAGTATGTTTAGTTCTACCTCATTACCATGCACCCTCAACACATCTTTAAAAATGTAATAAAAGGACAAGCACTAAGGATATCTAGATTAACAGCTGATGATGCAACATTTGAACAATAAGTGGTAGACTTGAGCAATAAGTTTATGCAAAACGGGGTTTAATGAGAGTGAAATAAGGAAAGTGATGACTGATGTTAAGACCTTAAAACCTACTAAGCGTAAGCCCTATTTTTCACAGGAAGGGGGTCAAATGATGGAGGCCATGAAAACGCACCATACCAATAACATAAAGATATCCACGGACTATACAAGTGATGTTAACATAATGAAAGATACTGTGAGGAAATATTGGCTTATACTCACAAGTGACCCACGAATTAGAGAGTTAGTGGGAGAAGAACCTGAATTTTGCTATAGGAATAAGAAATCACTGAAAATACACCTTTGTTATGGTAGTAATGTGAACAACAGCGCAGATGATTATGTAGGAACAGTGCCATGCGGCAACTGCAATCAGTGTAAATTGATAGATCATAGTAACAGATTTAGACATCCTGATACTGGAATAGAGTTTGTGTTTAAAGTTTCAGCAAGTTGTATCACCCAACATGTAGTATACTTGGCAATATGTAATGCATGCTCAAGTTATTATATAGGAAAAACTAATAGGGAGTTCAAATTGAGAATAATGGAACATTTGTTAAGTAAAGAAATCTTGAAAAAACTAATGCCTTGGCTAAACATGTGTCGATTGAGGGTTCCACACATACTTTCTGCTTTATGGTTATTGAAGTGGTTAGAGAAAGTGAGAGAGGAGGTGATATAATCAATAAAACGGAGACGTCAGAAGTGAGGTGGATAGTTAGGTTAAGGGGCAATAGAGGCAATGATAGAATTCCAATAAAGTCTATATTAAAGAATAGGTCTTTACGTTAAAGATGAAGTAGACCATATTATTATATAGGAAATTATGTCCTTGTAAACAAATGTACCAGTTGTTATAAAGTTGCTCATTGGATATGCATATAAATTTTAGAGCATAAGTTAATAATTTTAGGTCTAAAGAGTATGTAGAACTAATAGAGTTGAAAGCTCACATTGATAAGTTTACATGTATTTATTAGAACATTAATTGCAAGCA
>NC_056742.1:361084441-361099441 GCF_019279795.1 Protopterus annectens
GAAGGGTGGGCTGAGGCAGAGAGAACTAATGAGGGCATTGAAGTAGAAGTTTGCTGTAACAAACTGTGTCAAAGGCTTTACACAAGTCTAGAAATAAAGTAGAGACTAGTTTTCCATTATCTCTAGCTTTTATGACAGTACCTATATATGTTAGAAGGGCAGTGCTAGTACTATGGGAAGTCTGGGAGCCATGCTGTGTAGGGGATAGGAATTTTTCTTGCAGGAGATAGTCTTGCAATTGTTTTTGAAGACATTTTTCAAGTATTTAGGCAAAGGGAGATATGATTGCTATAGGTCTGAAGTTATTAATATCTGTTGAATGTTGTCTTTTTTGCAGAAGGAAAATGTGTGACTTTTTCCAGAGACAGGGAACATGGGATTCCTTGATTGACCTACTTATAAAGATTGAGACAGGATAGTCCATGCTATTTGTTGCTATTTTTAGGTACGTGCTTAGAAGATCATCAGCTGAAGAAGAGCATGGTTTAAGTTTGTTAAAGAGCAGTTTTATTTAGGATGTGGGCACAGATTTGTACGTGAAAGTGGATGTGATAATATGTGGCTGTTGGGTAGGACTGGAATTAGATGTTGAGGAATTACTGGTTAGATATGCTATACTATCTATAAAATAAATGTTGGACTATTGCAGTTTTGAGTGGTGAGTTATCGGGAGAGGGGGTTTGTGTTGAATTTTTAGCTGGGATGTAAGATTTTTTTAATCGATGTTAAAACATTTTTAGGGTTGTGTTTAGTATTATTCTGAAAGTTATTCTAGTGCAGTTTTTTGCCTTCATTTATTTGCTTTATAGTACAACTGCGAAGCGTTCTGACGTTTTCAAGTTATCGCGGTGTGTTATATTCCTGCCATTCTTTACACGCTTTTTCTCGATCCTGTATTAGCGTTCTACTCTTTTTGGATAGCCAGATCGCATTATTTGTTTTAGTCTCTTCCTTCTAGGAGGTGCAAAGCTATTTTGGATATTTTGAAAAGTTTTATTCAATGCATTTACAGCATTGTCTAAAGAGAATATTTTTAGAAAGTTGCATTTATTAGATGATAGTGTAGTAATGAACATTTCTGGGTTAAACTTGAAAAGGTTGCTTGTTATTTTATAAATATGCTGTTTAACTGGGCGTGTGAGATGTCTGGTCATATATATATATATTGGGAAATGATCACTGAGACAGTCTAACATTGTACCTGTGGTGGAGTATTTGCTAGGGTCTGCTACTAGGATCCAGTCTAATAGAGAATTTGACTTACTATAATGTATGAGGCTATTAATTAGTTGAGTGAAACCAAACAAGTTCATGCTAGATGTAGGGGGAATTAGAGTTCATCTCCATCCAAATGACATTCACATTTATATGCAGTTTCTTGCATATCTGTCATTTCAGGATTACCTAGCCATTCCAGTCGCAATACAGTGATGGATTCATAAAAATATTAGCAGACATTTTCAAGAAGAGCAGAACAAAATACAGGGGGTGCTCTATATCACATATATATATATATATATATATATATATATATATATATATATATATATATAGGATCTTCTGCTACTGAGGATTACACTCACTCAATAATGCGAGTCTTTAGAGTTTCACACATTTTAGCACTCAAAAAATTCATGCTGCTGAAATTCTGTTGTTCTATTTACTTTTAAAGTGAATTAGAGTAATATTTAAAAATTTCCTCATTTGGGGTCATTATCTAAGATTTTTGTGTTTGTCTAGAATTCTTGAGAAAGAAAAGTTGAGAAGAATGGTTACTACTCACGGATAGGACAAAAAGCTGTATGTATGTTGGGCCTGTGCGCTTTAATAAGTATGTGATTCATGTATGTAATTTTGGTTACTGATACTTTGGTATGTACAGCGTTCTTCTGACATACTGATTAATTAAATGGATCAAGTGATGGTTTTATAATTTTCTTAGCAGTGTAGCAATATGTTCTGATAATTTGCTGTGTACAGTGTAACACTTTGGTTTTCTATCACTACACCTCCTGCTATAAACCTATTTTGGCATTTTGTTAGTAAACTTTGTCATTTTCTCCCTACTCTTAGAACAGCCCATCTTCTCGTTTTGACTCACCATGTTCTTTATTCCATCTCTAGGAATAAGCTATTTATCTATGCATTAGATTTATTGCTTCCATATCATATTTCAGTATAACAGTGCTTTATTCTCTTTTCTTTCCTTTCAGAGCCTGTGGACATTGCATTGGGCTCTGTCCCTTAAAAAGCAGGAGCTCAAACCCCAGGCACACCTCAGTGACCTTTTTCACTTACATCATTGTCAATGTACAACGTAAGCAAGTTTAATGTGTAGCTTTGCTGTATACTAACTTTAAATAGTCAGATATGTGCCTGCCCTGTGCTGGAAAGTGGCTGCGATATTCTCCCAAAGGAGTATTCCTTGCACTCTCAGGATTATTTACCAAATTTGTCCTTTCACTTGATCATTAGATTATGTTGTATAAGCCAGATGCATCATATCCCTATCTTTGTGGTGTCGTCATGCAGTAAATGACAGAAAACCCATTCTACTTTGTGCCTCCTTGCTAACTGCTGAGCAGCAACTATAAACTGATTACTTTCTGTAATAAACAGCCTGAGGATGGGAAGCCTGCTATACTTGGCTTTGCCTAGCTCCCCTACCCAACCCCCAATTCCACCCTGTTCTAGTTTGTGCCTCCTTGCTAATTATTGAGCATCAGATATAAACATAATTTTCTATAAACAATTGCTGGAGAGTGAGAAGCCTGGTATACACAGCTTCACTCCTCTTTCCTGGCCCCAATCCCCACCGACCTCACCTTACTCTAACATTATGCTGTCCCACATATACCTAGCACTCATGACACCCCCTCCCTATAACTCCCCAAACAACTTTACTACTGTCATAGGAACACTCCTTTTTCGATTCACCTATTCCCTACTAACATTTAGCATCATTTCTCTCTCTCCCATACTGCTTTCCTCTATACCTATTCCTACTTAGACCCCCTCACCTATAGTACATTTAAGTCATTCATGAACAAAACTCCTTCCTCCATTCTTCTCTGTGACCTTCTCTCATATATTACAATCAGCTTAATATTTACTTCTCATCTCTACCTAATATATCTTTATACTGTTTATAACCCTCTACCCTAACCTCTCTACATTCCTACCACAATTAAATCAGTACCTTTTTACTTTACTATCCTTCCTTACTCATATCTATTCTACACTGTTAACCGACCCCCCCACCATACAAATTCATCCTCATAAATATCAGTATTCCCCATAGCTATACTCTCAAATGCACACAAATTTCAAAATCACCTGAGCTTCCAGACTAAACACATACTATTATTCTACATTTCAGCTTCTACATTTCACTAATAAACCCTCCCTACTTACTGTCTTAACTACATCCTCTATCCTT
This sequence comes from Protopterus annectens, assembly GCF_019279795.1. Lineage (NCBI taxonomy): Eukaryota > Metazoa > Chordata > Ceratodontiformes > Protopteridae > Protopterus > Protopterus annectens. The sequence continues at coordinate 361,087,881 of NC_056742.1, forward strand.
CAAACCACTCTGTTTCTTACATTTCATAAATGCGTTTCTCCTACAGTCCCTCATAGTAGTACCCCTTCTCCTGCTTGTGCACTTACCATCCTACCAACATCCATTACCCTCATAATTCCAATAAAACTCTTCTTACATTGTGTCCTCCAAACAAAATACTCCCGAACCTCATCTCCTAATGTCAAACCATTAATTTAAAATATCAGCACTCCTATATTCTACTGCTCTAGTACAATTATCCCAAGAAACAGTCATTTACTAACAAAGTGGATAAAATCAATCAGTAATTTCTCTACCTGAACATCATACCTCCATAACCATAAAACTTAGTGATGATATTTACCCAAATGCAGGCCCAACAGGTCTATATTAGATAATCGAATGTTTGAAAGTTCGAGTTTCATATGGTCAACACCATATGATCGAACTTTCAAAAGTCCAAATATCTAATAAAAATAAATAAATTACACAAAACACCTACCAGAAGCTTTTAAGCAGGGGGGACAAGCCACCCCACACCCCCCACTCTTTAAATATACCAACTCCGAGATCACACAGAAAAGGGAAATCTTCCCTTACGGAGATTTCCGTTACAACGTTCGAACATTCAAAAATCTGATCATACGGTGTCGGCCATATGAGATTCAGAATTTTGAATGTTCGAACATTCAGTATAGACCTGGCTCAACTCAGCATATTTAGGCACCAGACAGCAGATTTCCATCAGCTCCTTTATTGCCAGCACCTCACACATAGTCCTTTACTGGCCTTCATATATACCATATCAATTTACAAAGTATGCATAACTCTCTGAAGTGCATGCAGGGATAGAACTACATACTTCAGACATCTTAGTTGCCACAAAAACTTGGCTCTGTCAGGAAACAAAAAAAAATGAGGAAATTGCCCTGTCAGACAAAACATCAGATTAAAAAGTGTCAAAAGAAAAGCTGGTGCTGTCACTACTTTCTTAAAAAAACACACTAGATATTTCCCTCTACTGCCACATCCTGCCAACTTTCTCTAACTTAGAAATTTAACAAACCATGCTAAAGCTAACAAGACAATTGCCATCATGGGTATATACATGCCCCCAGGTAATAATGCTAAAATAATAGAAAATATCCTCTGCAGGGCTTCTTCAAAAAATTCCTCATGAAACCATTCTACTGGGTGGTGTTAATAGAGAGTGCCAGACCATACAACCTGAATATCCAGCCAATACTATACATCTTTTTAAGTTCACCCAACTTGTATGTTGCTAAAGTCTCACAACTGAAAAAACTTTAGCATAGTTATAATAAAATAGACAAATGGGTGAGATAAGTGACTCTCCATGCTGTATGACATTGTCTGATTTAGCTATGATGAAGACTAAATAACCTTAGAGGCTTTACTACAGACCTCTGTGGCAGTACTGTATTCCAGAGACTGTTTTTTTTTTTTGCCTTTTTCTGTAATAGTCTCTTCTGTGTCTAGCTAGCTGGGACTTCAATGGTGTGTGTGTGTGTGTGTGTGTGTGTGTGTGTGTGTGTGTGTGTGTGTGTGTGTGTGTGTGTGTGTGTCTGTGTGTGTGTGTGTGTCTTATCACGAGTGCGCATGCAATATAGTCCCTGGCAGCCCTGTACCATCTCACTGGTTTTGGTTATTAATTTAGAATCCTGCAGGACTGAGCAACTTACCCACATGAGCAGAATTCATGAACTGATTTCTATGGCAAACATCAGAATAAGTGCCTTGCAGTGTGCTGTGGGCAGGGTGAAATTTTCATCTATTTCTGTGGAGTGGTTATATAAAGTGCTAACTATGACCTTAATGCTAAAGGATCAAACCAGGGGTAGCTAGGAGTGAACAACAGGAATGATTTCTCATCTTGGCAGGGTGGTGGTGGTTACTTGGTCTACATCACTGCTGCCACCTAGAGGCCAAATATCATTCCCAAAGATACAGGGCAGAGATGTGTGCCTTGCCAGCCTACTGGTGAGTAGCACTCCAGCCAGAATTTGGTCTGTATTACATCCACGAAAGACGTATTTGTGGAATACGTCTTCCGCGAACAACAACCGATGAAAATTACTTCAGCGAACTGCGGAAGTTTTCCCACAGTTTGCAAACACTTGCCCACCATCTATCTGGAACACGCAGCCGACTAACTGAAATCCATCCAAGTGGGGGGCTTCAACCCCACACACTCCCCTAATTATAAATACCAGCTCTGAGATCACACTACAGTGCGGAAAAGACCAAGATTAGGTTGTGGGCAAGTGTTTGCGAACCATGGGAAAACTTCCACTGTTCGCTGAAGTGATTTCTGTCAGTTGTTTGCAGAAGATATATTTGATGACTACATCTTTCACGGATGTAATATGGACCCCCAGAATCAGTATAACCTTGGAAGTATGATGTTCCATTGCATCAGTGTTTCAGAACCACTTTAGTGACACATAGATCAGAATGTCAGGGGACGTAGGGATAGTACAGAATTCCCTGTGACTAGTCTAAATGATGTTGTCCAATGATTTTGTCTATGCCATTGTCAGTAGATGTTATGGAACACAGGAAAATGAATAGAACAGGTGAGATGTGTTGGCTTAATTAATGGTCATGGGGATAGATCTGCTGGCCAAAACAAAGTTCTGTTATATTTTTTTTCGTATGCGGCTCTTGACTTGACAACTGTCACACAATAAAAGCTCTTATTCATATTTTCATATATGGCTTATATTTTTGAAGTGGGAGGCAGTATACTTGGGTAGTGAGGGTGTCAGAACAGAATACAAATGTAGGGGAGAGGAGGAAAAGAGGAGGGCATTACTTTTTTGTGAGGTAGTTGCTGATCAAATGATATGAATCACTGAGAAATGATCAGCGAGCTACTGGAGCTTCATCAAATGTCACTATAGTAATATGCTGCCATTCTGTTTTGCAAACATATCTAAACTTTTGGAAACCTTAATGCCTTCAAATAATGATATGATCAGTCCTTATAAAAATACCGACCATATCTACTGACTTTATTTGTTAAACAGGTGCAACATTTTGAGAGTTCATAAACATGTAAAGTATATTAATGCAGAATTTCTGTTTACACCTTTGCTTTTAAATATTTGTTTTGTATATGGAATGTGTCAGATCTAGGTGTGTAATACATATAATGCCTGACATTGTAGTTGTACTGAATAAGGTTTGTGATGACTAGGAAAATCACAAGCTATGTAATAAATCTCCTGGTCCTACAGTTCCAGATACTATGAATGTGACTGTTTCTCCTTGAGTGGCCACACCATAGTAGGTTGATATCTGTTGCTACTGGTTTACTATCAAAAAGTTGAAAATCAAAAAAAAATCTACTCACTTGATCTAACTGATATTCTGAATTTGGTAATGTCACTTTTATGTAAAGTCAAAAATTATCACCTCTACGTCCGCATTCAACCAAATTAGGAATCTCCGTAGGTGACATCAGACTTTCAGGCATTTGTGCTGAAACTGCTGTATGAATTGTGCATCTGCAGCACAAGTGTTTACAGTTTTGCATGGGGGCAAGTCCCCCTGCACCCCCCATACCCCCTGCAAATTATATATTCAAACCCAAGTTCACACTACAGAGAGGAAGAGAGTAAATTTCCCGATCCCCACTGTAATGAGATCTGTCATCAGAATGTCAAATACACATTAGCGAATGTATACTACCATTCACTAATGTGCAATCGAACATTTTCAGAACAACATTACGGAAACTAGAAAAGAGGCATTTGTCCGTTCCAGTTTCACATAAGTGCTGTTCCACAGTTTGATAGTATACTGTTGGCATTATGTATTTTTTTCAGGTCACATTTACTTCGGCTTGCTTTACACATGCAACATTTCCACTAATTTGAGCAAGGTTTGAGGTTTGGGTTGAGATCACTTTGGAACAGAGAAAGAACAGTGCAATCCTGGAGTAAGTATATAGATATATATATATATATATATATATATATATATATATATATATATATATATGGATTCACTTTATAACCTCGAAATACTGAAATATTGAATTTCAGTATCTCGAGACTATAAAACCGAATCCACAAAACACTGACACAAAAAAACTGCGAAATTCACAACACCGAAAAAAACGCACACACTATACCACACATACACCACAACACCCACATCACAACATAAACAAACAAAACTACACACATACACACCTCATACACACATAAGCAGGGGGCAAGCCCCTGCATTTCTATAGGGGCTGTGCCCCCCACACCCCTCTACTTATATATACTAACTCCGAGATCGCACTAACACAAAACAAAAGCCAACTCACACATGCACATTCTCCGACCCCTCACACACACATCAAACACATCAGCACACTCACACACACTCTAACTTCCACTCAAAACCCTTAGAAAACACTTACCTGACGTAACACCTACATCCACGCATGAGACCATGCACCATCAAAACACAATCCCGGACATTACGCAGAGAAAGGTCATAACCACGAATTCGACATATATTCAAGTTCGCGATTATGACCTTCGGCTTTATAGTCTCGAGATACTGAAATTCGACATTTCAGTAATTCGAGGTTATAAAGTGTTTCTATATAAATATATATATATATATATATATATATATATATATATATATATATATATATATATATAGATGTGTGTGTGTATATGTATATATATATATATATATATTTATGTATAAAGAGTGGCACCATGGAGAAATCCACACATATTGGAGTTCAAGAGGCCTACCCTCCTTCAAAAATGCTTATAGCATTTTTTTTTTCCTTAGCTGATTTATGTTTCAAGGCTTTAAGATACACATGTGTATGTTCTGAAGCTAGTAACACCATGCATTTTACATATTAAAAGTACAGACTTGAGGCTTATAGGAACATACAACATACAAGATCCACCACATAGTCTCTTTTTTAAAAATGCTAACAGATAAAAAGTGTTTTTTTTTGTTTTTCTTTTTATCATTTGTCCCAAGATGCTGGATATACAGTACAGGGGCCAAAGTAACACAAATTAATTTTGCATTTGTGTATAGGTTCATAGGTTTATAGGTTTTTACTAAGCTAATGACCACAAGGGCCTTTTTAAACCTAGCCATGCATCCCAAATTTCTGACAAATTCTGAATCCCCTTGATAAGTGTAAGCATGGGCCTGGAAGATTAACCATTTACAGGTTACCTGTGTCCATTAGAGACATAGGTGCCAAACCAGGGATGAATTTCCAGTTTCCCATCCAATTGTCCAAGTTGCACTTGAATTGGGTTAAGGAGGATCTCTGCTTCACATGGATGGGGAGCCTGTTCTATAGACGGGGTAGTCTCTGGAATACATACCTATTTCTCCAGCATATCTTATTTATATCACAGGCAAGGTTTAAGTCTTTTGAATGGGTAATTCTGGTGCTGTTTGTTTTGTGGATATGCAGGAGGTCCATCAGAGTGAGATCTGACAATGCCCTGTATGTCGGGCATAGATCTCCCCACAAAAGACTGTAGGAGACAGAATACAGGGATAGGGCCTTGAGGTGGTCTGCATAGGACATATTACTTACTCCCTGTATTCTTTTAGTGAGGAAACTCTGTGGATGTTCCACTTGTTGGATATGCCTGGTTTGGTACATACCAAAGGGGGCATTGTACTCAATGATAGGTCTGATGAATGCCGAATACGGTGGAACAATGACTTCCTTGGACTTAGATGCTATACCTTTATTTATAAGTTGCGAAACATAGAATGATTTCCTCACCACTGTAGACATGATAATCAAAGGCTAGATTATTATTTATGTGTGTCCCTAAGTCCCTGACTACTGGGTCAAATCTAAGGGGTGTGTTGTCAATATGATACTTACCAGGGATGGATGACTTCCCAAAGGATACTATTATGCATTTCTTGGCATTTAGTTTTAGTCCATGGCTATGACATCAGTTATTTGTCTGTGTTAGCCTCTCCTGGAGAACATTTGTGTCAGTGTGAGATTCATTGACAGCTCCTAATTTGCAATCATCTGCAAATTTAGTCAGCCAGAGACCATTGACATTGGCTCTGGCTTCTGAGAAGTAAATGCCAAAAAGGAGAGGTCCAAGGACTGATCCCTGAGGGACTCCACTTGTGACTGGCCTCTTTGTAGAGGTGGACTCCTCAATTCTAACTTCCTGTGTCCTGTCTGTGGGCCAGTTGGCTATCCACTGAGTGACATAAAAGTTTGTACCTAACCTCTTGAGTTTTTAACAATACCCAAGTGGGGTATTGTGTCAAATGCCTTGTCTAGTTCAAGGTAGGCAGTGTGAATGACTCTGCTCTCATCAATTGCTTTGGTGACCTTCTTGAAGCAGTCCACCACATTCAGTAGGCACAATCTTCCCTTGATAAAACCAAACTGGGTTGAGTTTAGTGACAGGAGGTTTACTATATCTCTGTTGATCATCTCCATGATAATTCGTTCCATGGCTTTATGTATAAGACTAGTGAGATGTATGGGTCTGTAGTTTCCAGGGTCTGTAGATGGCCCACCTTTGTGCAGAGGGATGATTGCTGCCTTTCTCCATTCATGAGGCACAAAGCCTGGTTGGAGGCTACAGTTAAATAGTAATTTCTGAAGCCTTGATAGGTCATGTCTCATGCTATTTAGAAGACATCCTGGGATACTGTCTGGGCCCATTGATGCAGTGTTCTTGGTTTTAGAGAGGGTATTAAGGACCTACTCCGTAGTGATAGTAGGGGGAGTTATATTTGAAGATATTTCCTGAGGGAAGGTTGAGGGAGAGAGAGGACTAAAGCTGGAGCTGAATGTATAGATTTATTTCACTGACTGATATTTTGTGTGAACTCCTGATTAATTTATGAGTTTTTTTGTCTGGACATATGGCTCCCTCAGTCAGAATATTTTTCCTTTCTACAGTCATGTGGCAGTTTTGACTTCTTGTAGCCTATAAGTGAGGGAAAATACATGACAGAGTCATTTTCAGTAAAATCTTTAGATTATATTATTTTCTGGGGATATTATTTTTCTTTTATTTTTAGTACTCATGCTTGGTACACTCTAGAGCTATGCTAGGAGGTAGGATTATATCAGTAAAATAATGTTGGATTTGTATCTTGTAGTTCTTTGTGCTTGGGGTCATGGCCAAGTGTTCATGTCTGGGGACTTGGTAGCTGCTTATTTCTGGTTCATTAGATCAGATTATGGTCTTCATTGTCAGGTGAGGAAGAGAGTTTCAGATGTTTTAGATTTGTTTCCTGTTCAGATGTAGGAAGTTATCTTTTTTTTATTTTTCTTACATGCAGTATATTTATCTGTGGCATTAGGTATATGTTTTTGCGTATACTGCATTTTTTTTGTCTTCTTTAATTTTTTTTTTATTCTTCAGTTTTAGTTCAGTTTGGGTGGGACATTATTTTCTACTAGGGATGGGATTTCATTACAGCATTTTGATTTTATTCATCAGTTTTGCAAGTGTTTCATTTTTCCCATATACATATTTTAAATGCAGGTCTTTTGTGAACTGTTTGCAGTTAGAAAATATTGACTTCTGCTGTCTCTATTGTTTTGCTCTGGCAACCGATGATGTAGGTAAAGAGATGATACTTTTTGATGATGAAAGAATAGAGGTGATACATGCTTCAGGAAGTGGGCATGGCATTGATAAAATATGTGTTTTAGTACATCTCCTTATCTACTTACAACAATAGGATATATATTTATTAATATACCTAGAATACCTCTGTCCATCCATCCGGTCAAACGTTTAACAGGTCCTTTGACTTACTTGAGTTAGCTGTTGAAATCAAGCCTTAATCCAACCATATAACTTAAATATTAAAAATAAATATATTGAAAATGCTAAACTAACATTTAATATTTAAGTTAAAAAGTAAAATAACCATCATTTTGCATTCCACTCAGATACCCATCATTACTCATGTTTTAATGCATCCAGTAAGGATGAAAGAAACGTCATAAATCAAAGTTCAGCGATGACATCCTTAGCAGCCATACTTCACCATAAGTTTTGCTGTTTTTCTTTAGTTAAGTCTCTTTGGGACCTCAAGGACCTTAACAAGAAACTGGAGACATATCTTAAAAAGTTATATATTTAATATATATGTAAGAATCTGAAAACTACTCCTATTGCAAGTCATGATCTAGAATGTCATTTTTTGGAAGTAAAATAAATATATGTTTTAAAAATAATTACTTTAACTGAAACAAATCAAGATGTAAATAGGTGTATATATATATATATATATATATATATATATATATACACATATATACATATATATGTGTGTGTGTGTGTGTATGTATGGATCTGCTTCACATAATCAAATTTTCACTTACCCAAAACTTAAAGGGACAAGACAACTTTGCCAAAAACTTACTTTCACGAACACTCGGATCACCGCAATTTTACTCAAGGGAAAGAAACCACTTGGCCACCATGACAAAATAAACAAAGTGAAGCAAAGCAAATCAAGCCAACCCAAGTGGGGGGGGGGGCTTTGCCACCCACCCCCTAACTAAATATACCAACACCAAGATCGCAATATAGTGGAGAAAAAGGCAAAGTTCACCATGGTGGCCAAGTGTTTCCTTTCCTGGAGTAAGATTCTGCTGACCCGACACCTGAGTGTTCGTGAAAGTAAGTTTTCTGTGAAGTCGTCTCATCCTAAAGTTTCGGTTAAGTGAAAATTTGATCATGTAAAGGGGATCCATATGTATTTATAAATATATACATATTCATATACACAAAGACATAAAATATATGTATTTATATAAAGAACCACAGCAGTAGTGGAAGGCAAAACTGGGACCACATGCAGGAATCAGTAGAAACAAGTTTCAGTTTTATTCAACAGGTTAGCACTTTAGTCCAGGAAAACGACTTCTTCAGAACTTAGTACAACTTGCAAACACAGACACATTTATATAAAGAAACAGTTATGTGACTTTCATGGTAAATGAAATTTAAAGGCACCAGGTTAAAATAATTTAAATTATTAAACTGAGAAATAAAAGCAGTAAAAAAAATGTTGCAGACTGTAAAGAAAGCAAAAATAATAGTACTAAAAATTATTTTTACAAATGTCTTAGTGGCATAAAGCTGCAGTTAAAAATATCAGTCTGTTACTAAAATACATTACAACTCAGCGGCTCTATTTAATAAGGCACTGCTAATTGAAATGAAATTATTTAATCCTGGGGATGTTCCTACTCTATCCAAATCAAGTTGCTTGGCATGTTTTCTGACCTCATTTCTTAGCTCCCAGGGCCCACCCCTAAGTTCAACTGGGACATCTTCCAAGATGAAAAACAAATATGTTGTTTTTTAATGTGTATATCAATAAAAAGCATTAGTCTCCTTCTCCTTGGTTATATCCTTGGTTATATCATATAAATGTTCATATATTTTTTTTCTGAAACTTCTTTCAGTTTTCCTGATGTAAAAGGAAGTAGAGGTTCTAAATTTAGCTAGGTAGATCACCTCTTTACTGTCACACTTATAAATATCTTTGGCTCTTATTGTTTGCCCTCCCTGCTGTATGTCAGTGGCTTCACCTCTGGCTACAAATTTACACTGATACCAGTAATCAAATTTATAAGCCCCTGTCATTTTCCTCAGAAATCTTTCCTTGCTTTTTTTTGTTTTTTTCCAACTTCACTTTAATGTTATTTGCTCTTTTGCATACAAAAACAGTTTTTTCATCTAATCTATTTCCTACTTCAGGAAAGTGAGAAAAAAATTTCCAGCTGATGTTTAAGATGTGCTTAATAGCCCAGGAATCTTGGTTGTAATTCAGAACCATATTGGTAAAGGGACAAATTATGTTATTATTTTCATCTATTTTTTGCTTGTCTAAGTAATAGCACAAACTTTGTGCCTTACCCTCAGATGATTTCATCCTTTACATTGTTTAACATTTTTAAGGGATAACTTCTCTCCATAAACATGATAGTTAAAGTTTCACACTCTTTCAAAAACTTTTCATAATTTGATATTATCCTGGCCAGCATGAAAAATTATCCTTTTACTAGGTTCTTTTTTGTATAGATGGATGGCTACTTGTGTAGAGAAGGGTAGAGATGTCAGTTTCCTGTATATGGTTGTAGTAAACGTTTTAGTTGTTATATTCTTCATAATAGTCACATCTAGAAAGCGTATTTGTTCATTGGAAAATGCTAGGTAAATTTCAAAAAGCGTGCAGTAGTCGTATCAGGATATCTAGAAATCTTTCAGCTTCTCCCTACTCCCCTTCCATAATTTCTCTATTTCACCTGCTGGCTTGCAGATAATCACAACAATGAAAGTGACCTTCACAAAGAGACCAGTCACCAGTGGAGTCTCTCACAGTTCCGTGCTAGGACCTCTCCAGTTTGGTATTTATTTTTCAGAAGTAAAAGCCAATACCAAAAGCTCTGGCTGAATAGGTTTGCAGATAACTGTAAGCCGGAAGTCGTAAATGAATCCCCAAATGACTTAGCCATCCTGCAGGAAGGCTTTACACTCCTGAGTGTCCTTTGGATGAGCTGTTGAGATGTTTAATTGAGGCTCCATTTGTCTGTATTAATGGTAGGTGCTGTGAGATTTTTTACATCACCTGTACTATAGAAAAGAGGAAGGGGAAGTTCCTCAATGTTTTAGACAATTTTCCCCTAGTAATATAAATACCATCAAGGTTTTCCCCTGAAATGATGCTGCTAGCCTAGTGGGGCTAACCTGATCAACAAAGGATATTAAATTAGAAGTTTTAAGTCAAATCCATATGTTTGCCTTTATTGCAAAAGTAAAGAAGAAAGTAATATGCACACTGACAGTTTTAAGCAGTGATTATTGCAACTGGAAATGGGGCAAGTAATGGGACACTAGAATGGCTGCAGGGGAGTGGGGGAGTGTCCCTGGTCCATCACCCTGCCTTGGGCCCCATTTGATCATGATCCTGTTCTGCATACAAGGCATCCTCTGACCCATTACTGATGGACTTACTGCAGATCAGCAAGTCAAATGGCATCAGAAATACTTGGTTCAGGGATCTGAACCTCTTCTGCAACATCAGTATAATAGTTTGGAGAGACTGGTATATTTTGCAGAGGATAGCTCTGCTGTGAAACAGACTCCCCATCTACATAAAACAAAGTTCAATCCCAGCCCATTTTGAAGTGCAACTTAAATCTATGGGTGGGAAAAAGAAAATTAAACACAAAACTACCCCCTGTACTACTATTGGACAGAGCAGCTCACAAATGCTTTATCCCATGCACGAGTCCCCTCAAATTATCTATGGTAAGATCCCAGTTAATCGAATGGGACAGTTTATTTCAAGCACAAAAAAGTTAATTGGCAAGGCTTAAAATGGCCCACAAGGGCAGCTAGCCTTGTACTTACATATGAACCTGTAGGATGCATGCACACTAAAATACAGGCTTGTATCATGACATCATTATTTATAAAAAAATATATATAAGATCATTGTCTTTATTTTCACTTATTATGAAAAAGTAAACTTCCCGCGGTAGAGTGGCATTCGAA
>NC_056742.1:361104441-361174441 GCF_019279795.1 Protopterus annectens
AATGGAAGGGGTTATACTTGCACACATAGATATAGGTCTATTTGTGATTGCTTCACAAACAAAATGAAGACAGTCACTTGGTAGGGTAGAAACATCACTTATGATTATGGACATTGTTCACTCAGTATTATAAAGACTGCTCAACAGATATGAAACAGAAAAGGTACTTCTTGTAGAAGTTCCCAGGAACTGTTGTCAGCTTAAATTAGCATACAGTGAGACAGGCAAAGCTAATGCCTACATATCGATCTCGGAGCTTCTAGAAACCATACACAAGGGAAAGCAAATGGCTTTTGTTGAACTGATAATGTGCTGAAGTTATTGAGTTTGATGTGTGTTATTCTGCTAAGGTCAGTCTTTGACAATAAGACAAATCATGAGCATGAAGGACATTGCAAGCACTGAAGTAATAAATTCCATTTTCTATAAACCAACTTTCTGGGAAGTATATTGATGATTGTAAAGTCTGTTTTGTTGATATTATCATATTTCACTACAATATTTAGTATGCCAGTAAACTGGTAGAATTAAAAACAAATTCAAAGCCCAAAATAATGCAAACTAGCTTTAGCAACAAAGAACAATCAGATAAAAATTATGCAATCAAAATTTTGCAATGTAAATATTGAAATTCCAGGAAATTATTTTTTTCAAATATTCATTGGACTTTTCAGAATTCATTTAACTTTAATTCTTGTGTTAAAAATTTTACTGAGAAAAGCACACAAGAGAAATTTGATAAAAATGTCTAAAATATAAATAGTTATGAGATCTTCCAGCAGATTCTCAATGAATAGAACACCACAGAAGCTGTACTTCCCCAGACACAGTCTACAATGAAAGAAGAGGAGAAGCCCACCATAGAAGTAAGAACAGCACTAAGGAAAATGAAGTCAGGGAAATCATCGGGCTCAGAATGGGTAGAGCAGATATAATGAAGATGTTGGGTGAGATAGGGGAGAGATGTCTCCTGAGGATACTCATAGCAGTATGGACAGAAAGGTGCATCACAGATGACTGTAGAATAAACATACCAGTGCCAATGTACAAACAAAGGGGCATGCACAACATTGCGCAGTATGGGGATATCAAACTTGTTATACTGCATGAAAGTTCTGAAGAGAGTGATGAATGAATAAGCAGAATAGCAGAAAGTATTATCAGGGATGAGCAGTTTGGATTCAGATCAGGATACAGCACAACTGATTTGACATTTGCCATGAGATAGACACTTGAGATTAAGCTACAAATGAGGAAAAAGTCCAACTGGACATTACTAGACTTGGGGAAAACATATGCCGAGGTCTGGATTTAAGTTCCAGAAACATTTGTAGAATTAGTGCAAGCTATGTACCAGGACCCAATGACTCATGTACGAACAGTGTTCAAGTTTCACAGAGGGGTTCCCAGTGGGAATGGTTGTGCATTAGGGATCAGCTCTGAGCTCACTGCTCTTCATACTGGTGATAGACTACATTAACAAACAGGTCAGAGGGGACAGATCTACAAAGTTGCTGTAACCAGACAATGTGGCATTATAGGCAGACTCTCAGCAAAAAATCAGCAAGGTATAAGGGAATGGAATGTAAAACTGAAGGTACATTGGATAAAACTAAATACAGATAAAACAGTTGTAATGGCAGCAAATGGGGAGCATCAGAAGTTTATGGGAACTGGGATATAAGGGAAAACAGTGGAACAGGTTAACCCCTTCAAGTAACTGGGAGGGAAGGTCAAATTAAAGAGAAGTCTGAATAAAGAGAGGTTAAAACTAGAATTAAGGGGCTGCAGGCAACTGGTACAGAATGTCAGGGGTAGTGTATGACAGAAAGATGCCAAACAAGCTGAAAAGTAAGATATTCAAAACAGTGATGTGTCCAGTGCTCCTGTATGGTTTTTAAACCTGGGCAGTAATGGCAGAGCAGTTAAGGAAGCTAGAGGTGATGGAGATGAAGTGTCTGAGGTGGGTTGTAGGATGCACACTGTGAGTCAGATGAAGAAATGAGGATATTGGAGCAGAAGCCAGAGTTGCTCCAATTGCAGAAAAGGTCAACAAGGCCAGATTATGGTGGTTTAGGCAGATGTCCAGAAAAGTAGAAGACAATCCGGTGATGATTTGGGACAAACAGGAAGAAGGCAAGAGGAAATGAGGGTATCCATCAAAGAGGTGGATGGATTGTGTGAGGGAAGACCTGCAACAGTCAGACATGAGTGTTGAAAAAGGTAGGAGAGTGTCAATGAATAGAGTGAGAGATGGCAGCAGTTGACACATCACCCTGACTGACTCCATGTAGAAAATGGAAAAAAGGGGGAGCATGAACCAGGATGCTGGCAGCTTAACAGCATGTTTTCTTAGCTCTGCTATCTTGGTAAGATGTCTGACAGAAAATTTAAAAAAAAACAGGACTTCCAAACTCTTCTACTATAATCTTTGGAAGTCTACATTGGATTATTTTATTTTAATTCTTTGATTTTTCTTTCAAATTTCAAGCAGAAAAGGTTCTGATTTCTCTTCAGAATGAGTTATTCAAAGAACACTTCACAGGACCAGATAATGAAGAAGGGATTAAAAACCTTACTATCTACTATGCAGGATCTGTCTTTGAAGTTTGACAAAATGGACAATAAACTTGACTCTTGTAAGGAAAAATGAACAAAACAAATGGACCAGTTTCAAGAATTAATAATACGGCATAAGATTCAGATTGCTGGAATAGAAGAGACACTAAATGGAATGGAAGGCAGACTCACTGAAGAAGGACATCAGCTTGATTTTCTCTCTCAACAAAATACCTTTTTACTAAATAAACTAGATGACCTACAAAATAGGTCAAGGAGAAACAACCTGTGCATTTATGGGCTACCTAAAAAAACTGAAGGAGACAATATGGTAAATGTTCTCATAACCTGGCTACCAAATGTTCTGAATTTACCAGAGTCTCTTTCTTATGGAACTGAAAGAGCCCATAGGTCACTGGCAGTACCTCCACCTTCGAGTAAAGCAAATAAAACTCCAAGATCAATAATAGTAAGATTTATTTTTCTCAAGACAATGAATTAAAACTAGTGACCCTGCATGGTCAAACTTTCCTGCCAAATTCAAAGAACGTATAATAAATTTGACAATGATTACTCATCAGAAGTAATCTTTAAAAGAAAGGAATGTCTACCCTTAATAAAAGAATTGAAGAAGAGACAATTCAAGGTTCATTTACTGTTTTTCTGCAAGGCTTAAAATCTTTTTTTCCAGATGGTGCTGGAACCTTTGATATATTGGATGCAGCTGTATCTTTTTTAACATCTAACAAAACTTTAAATCAAACAGAAGAAATGGACTGGACTGGTTTTCCATTAAATGTCAAGCAGAGAGAATGAATGGAGAAAAGCAGATAAAAAGAAGAGACTAAACGACAAGTAAATTTTAAATAACTGTTTTACATATGTTTTACATGAGGAGGGTGCAGTGGTGCAGCGGTAGCACTGTCACATCACAGCAAGAGGTTCAGTGGTTCGATTCTCAGTTGGAGTTCCTTCTGTGTGGAGTTGGCATGTCTCCCCTGCATTTATTTAGGTTTTCTCCAGGCACTCTGGTTTCCTCTCACATTATAAAGACACGCCTCTGGAGCATTTCACCCCGGGCCTCTGCTGAAAATTGGCTTTGCTCCAAGTTGGACTTTCCTGGTAAACAAACAATAAATAAATAAATAAGATATGTTGTTCTTTTATAGCATACTCACATCATTCAAGAGAACCACACTTCAATTAAATGGCAAATATATGAAGCTTCCTAACATATACAACAACATAAATGCCTTTTAACTACATCCACATCAGCTGACTTGGAACTTTAGATAATGCACTGCAGGAACTGGACTAGAGATAATGACAAACACTCAAAAGTTAAGTGTGATCCTCAATGGCAGTTATTTTGAGAACATGTATTGGCTGTTGTCATTTCTCATTCATTTAAATGTAAAACAAAAGTAACTTAACATGCACTGCATACCCACACATTCAACACCCCTCCCCCAATAAAATTACTAACCTAAATATGTCTCTAGAAATTAAATACATTCTATATAATATAAAAAAAAGGTTAACCTAAAAGAGTAATATATAAAATGAAACACTGATCAAACTAGCCAGTCAGAACATGACATTACTGGTAACACAGACACAGTCTAAGCTACCTAAATTTAAACTAATAAACTATAAAACATAAAAAAATAATAATGATGTAACCATCAGTCCACTGCAAAAATGCATAAAAACTGCTGACACAAATTAGTAATAATTACAAAATAAAAATTTCCTCAGAACTAGAAAGTAAAGTTACCCATGAGACAAACCATTCATGAAAAACTGCACAAACTAAAAACAATCTTATTCAGTAGAAATTTTGGAAATTCATAGCCTATCAAAGATAATGACTGAAGTCAATATAAAGTCTTAATATAATTATAAAATCAATTAGATAAAACATGGAAAATTTGGGGTTGTGCATGTATGATAGCTATTGTACAGTTTAAGATTATGGAATACGGTTCCTGACATATTGCTTCACAAATTGTCACAAAATTCATTCCTTTAAAACCTTCATTTCATGATATTTAATGTGCCACACACCAAACACCACCATTTCTGTGTGTGTGTGTGTGTGCGTGTGTGTGTGTATATACCACTGTGAATAAATTCTGAATAATATTTCATATCCATGTGATTCCATCAGAGGTGGTTTAGCATGATGATGATGTTGACTCACCTTCATTTTTTGCTTGTGTCGACTTTACTGCTGATACACACAAGCCAAACAATTTTTTGTTTCCTCTGTCATTTAGAAGGAAAGTAAACACTTCCCACATGTTTTAATGAGACTTAATTAACTGAAGTTTTGCCAAGAAGAAACAAACAGGCAAACAAAAAAAGCATCTTCTTAGGATATTGCGTCTCCATACATCCACCATGTTTGGGGGGGGGGGATTTGCTACATTCCTTACTTATGTACCAACTTGTGGTTACACATCCAAGGAGAAAAAAAAATAAGCAAAATACTTAAAAATCATGCCTAGACCACAAACAGAAGTTGCACCAGCTGTGATTTCCTATGTAAAATGTTATCTGGGAGTTCTACTTCAAAGAAATGAGTTTAACTTCACCTATTTTACACTCCACTAAGTGTAGGGGAACCACAACTGCCATTTGATGAAAAAAGAAATAAAAGTTATGTAGTTATTATAACATCAGATCTGGATGAGCAGGTCTGTCTGATTCATCCTGTGAACTCATTGTCTAAAATTTCATCAGGTTAGTAGCCATTCCCCTTTATGTATAATGCCAGCTAATCTGCTTTCCAGATGTCACTTAGAAGTGAAGCACCAAGTGCAAAAAGATTACAAACCATCCTCCAGGCCACATCTGCCACGAGGGAAGGGTGAGTATGATGAGTATGTCGACAAGGATGTTGCCATTCCTCTAGATCTTATGTTAAATTATGTTAAATTAATAAGTTTAGTACCTGGCATGAGAATGTCCATCCTTATTAAATAATATTCCCAGGCATACCCTCCTGAGTGGTCATTGTGTGGACATAACCTCTGGTACAATATTGTTTGAAAGAAAGACTTCGGCCTGGAGGTCATATCCCGTTCACATTTTCTTGCACAAGTATTCAAGGATGACCATGTAGCAGCTGTGCAAGTGTGATCTGAAGATAAATGTCTGAAAATACCTGAGATGTTTCTTACTGCTCTTCCCCTACAGGGTGCTGTCAACACAGATGGTTATGTTTTATTACAGTTTTCATATCAGAATTTGATACACTCGGTAAGCCTCTTAGACAAAGTGGCATTTGTAAGTTTGGAATCCATTTTTATTAGAAAATAAGACAAAGAGTTTGATGTCTTTCCAGACAATTTACTTTTGCCTAGATGAAATCTGTGATCTTTGTGAACATACATGGAATCAAAAAGGTGTTCATCTTTGTTACAATAAACTGGGAAGAAATGAATGGACTGTTTCAGGTTTGCCTTGTTGGATACTTTAAGCATTAAAGCATGGCTGATGTGTAATGACACTCCATCCTTAAAGATGACTGGGTATGGAGGTTTTATATACAAGACCTGAATCTGAAAATATTTTCTGGATAAAGTAATGACTGAGAGAAACATCTTCCAACATAGGCCTAGCAATTCTTCTTTAGCAGCAGTTTCAAAAGGAGGAAGAATCAACTTTTGTAACAGCCATTTCAAGGGTGCAGCTCTGTGGTTCAGAGGGATGAAGTCCTGACTGTGACCAAGATGCCTCATGTTCAACATGCAACATCTACATTGCAGGTATCAGGCCAGAAGGATCGAAGTGACCAGCCAATGTCACCTCTGCCATCCTTGGAGGAGGGGTGTGACTCCTACTCGCTGTCGGAATATAATTTTTAATTTTATTTATTTATTTTTTATTTTACATTTGTTTACCAGGAAAGTCCAACTGGACACAGGTCCATTTTCAGCAGAGGCCCAGGGTAAAAAGCTCCAAACTACAATGCGATACATGTGAGAAATATAAGCATAGAGTAAAGTAGAGATTAACAAACTCTTAAAGTAAACATTACATAAAGTATATGTTAACATTGGAAACAGCACTTGGATTTTTTTTTTGATAAAAACATGAAATTGCAGTTTAGGCATAGATGATATTAAGGGTAAAAGCAGGCTGGTAATGATGTTTATTCACATAAGATATTTGGTTGAGGCAACAGGTAATGTTTGCTAGTATTACAGAAGACAGATATTAGTTCTGTAAAGTAAATATCAACAGTTTAACAAACTTTCCAGGGGAAAACTGATGACCGTTAGTAGGATCCTTGCAACAGTGCATTGGTATGGCTTAACCTGGGGAGTTGCATAAACAAAGCCAGTTGTTTAAATAGTGGGTTTTCAGGAGTTTTTTAAATTAAATAGTACAGGTAGTGGAAGTTATGTGGCTTGGTAGTGAATTCCAGATTCTGGCAATAGTCCAGGCAAAGAGAGATTTACCAGCATCATTTTTATATTTGATGACATTTATGAGGTTTTGGTTACTAGATCTTAAGTTTCTAGTGGTAGTGTGGGGCTGAATTAGATGCTGGAGTGCTGGGGTTTTTTCAGGAAGGTAGTAGCGCTTGTGTGCTATTGACAATTGATTAAGTAGCAGTAGTTGAGGCAGCTCGAGCCAATTGAGCTGCTTAAGGAATAGACAGTGATGGGACCTATATGAGGCTTCAGTAGCAAACCTGGCAATCTTGTTATAACAAGATTCCATTTTGTTTAGAACACTGGTGTACTGCACCAGCAGGTATGAGCCAAATGAGTGCATGTAATATGTTTAAATGATGAGAAGTTCATGGCTACATTACATGTACATTTAGATTAGCATGCAACAAGAATAAGAAATAATTAACTATTTATGGAAACTGACAAGTTCAATACCAATATTAAGGGAAATTTCCCGTGAGGGTGGCAAGGATGTGGAATAAACTAGTATTATGAGTAAGATGCTCCAATTCATTCAAAGACTTAAAAATGGTGTTGACTTTTCATCTAATCTGGCCTATCGAGTATGTTATTCTGGAAATGTGTTCTTACATGGCCTCTACTGAGGCTCTGAGTTCAGAGTCAATATTGCGATCCTAGGAAGGTTGGGGGATATTCTCTGGTCTCCTTGCAACAGCTGTCACAGCAGTGGAATCTTCCCATACAGTCTTGATTGCTAGATGAAATACATTATATCCAAGTGGGATCACACAGAATGATGGCTTTCGTATCCTAAATGTGTCCAAAAAAGCCCTTCAGGATGTGATGTACATTCTCTGGACCATCCTGCTTCCTGACATATCATTTCAAAGAGTTCCCAAAGCTGGGGTCATCTGAAGGGGATAGAGAGGAGTATCATCTCTGTTGCCAGTATTTGGGACACTGGGCTCCAAAAGTGAGTCCATGTTCTTCCTCTTACACCTCTGCTTCCTATCTGACTTTGCAGGGGACTGAGCTGAAGACAAGGAAGATGCATGATGTGACTGAGATACACAAGTGTATCCTGCAAAAGCACCCTGGACCCCCAGTCTAACTGTAAAAAGCATGTGACCAAAGGTGCAGCCAGGACATTTTCTGTGTTTAAGGCAATAGTTAATGTGGATATTGGCACCAGGCATAGTAAATATTAAAACTAATTATTAACACTGTACTCTGGGCTGAGAACACTGACCTCACATGCTAGAGATCAAAACCCATGAAAGCCAAAAAATGATGTCAAAAGTATTTGTGTCACGCCTGACCCTGACTCTCTCTCCATAAACAAAACAGCTGATGAAATTATCAGTTCTAAGCTAAACACTAATGGCATCAAGGTCAAAGGTTTGAAGGCCAACTTAGCCAAAAATAGCAATTTCCCCAACAGTGTGAGAGCTAAGATCAACCCCTAGTGACCAAACCCAATACCTGGGGCTGTCTAGATTCCTGATAGAGTCACCAGTATCAGTAGCATTGTTAATATAGTAGATGTTAAGCAAATAGTTTGTGGTCCCAAGGTCAAGACCACAACCAGTTTTGACAAATTTGTCAACACCCATTCCTGTAGGTTAGTTACTCGCTTCACTAGAACCACTGAAGCAGGATTTAAAAAAAGGGTAGGGAGAGATCACCAATGTCCACTCTGATGACAAAGAGGGAAGACGTAAGAAATATTTCCTCTTGTACCTTCAAAAAACGCTCGTCATCTTCTTACAGTATATTTAGACTGTGACAAACTGGCTTTGAAAAAACTTCAGGAACCTCACTTCTGCATCTTTTTTTTTTTTTTTTTTTTTTTTTTTTTTAGGGTTTTTGCCTCCATGCTTGCTGACCACCAAGCTACTTCTTGATGAGAAAGTGCCCCTACATTCCTGTACTCTGGGTATTTCACATAGAGCTAAGGCAGGAGTTGTATGAGAAGCTGCCCTTAAGACAAGCATGGCAGTGCTTTGTGCTTTCACTTGCATTCCAGCAGTGACAGCATTTGAAATGGTGCATCTCCACCCCTGGGTGGAGAAATGAGCAAGCTGCATCACCACAGTGATCCACAATGCCCTATCCTTGCAATGCATGCCTCTGCACATTTGCCATGAAGGCTGCAGCTCAATGGTGACTTAATGACCCTAATAACCACTGCTAGGTGACCCTCTGAATTACTGTGCCTCCTTGAAGGGACAATGACCATATGTGTGGCCAGCATTGTCCCTTTCATTCCCAGGATGGGCCCACCCATTCTCCCTGACAAGGAAATAAAGCTCTTAAGGTGCTACTCAGACTTGGGTCCCCTGAGAATCAGTCAGATTTTTTGCTTCTACATCATCAGGGCCAGCTTCTTATTTATGAATCCAATGGGGAGGATGCACTGCCTTTTATCAACAGCTGAAGGGGAGAAGACTCAACAATTTCAGGCAAGCTGAAGACTGTAGGAGGGTAGTAACTTTTGATTCCGATGAGTTATATACCCTGGGTTTCTTAATAACAGGATAAATTATTTAGAAACATCACTACTGTCAACTACGTTTTTTTTCTTTTTCTCTGACTTTATCATGATGCGTTTTCTCTATGTTTAGAGGAGTCATGAGACTTGGCCTGTGCATTTGAGGTGGACAGTGCTGACCTCATCGCTGTGCCTAAGGAAGAAGCCCAGAAGATGGTGAATACAGAGCTGCATTTCGGATTATATAACATCAAATTGTTATTTCTGTCCCTGATTGTTTGAGGATTAAATGAATCATAAATTCCACATTTTTCTTGAAGTGCTTCTTGCTAAGATTAATAGCACACAAGGTACGTTTGCCATGAGAAGGACTTTTGTATCCACACTTAATACAGATTCCAAAAGCTCTACCATCCATAACTATAAAACAGCTTAATAAACAAAAAAATAGAATGACCAGAAAATTGATTCTAACTACTCGAAAATGCCCTAACAGGCAAACTACAATAAATAGCTAAACATTGTATAACCACAAGAAATTATTATTTTTTTTAAGTAAAGATTATTTCTCAAGTACTACCCTGAATGCCAAGTAGCAAATCCCACCATCGTCCATTCTATTCCATCCCTTGAACACACAGCTTGACTGACAAAAAAAAGATACATTCTCGGATGCTGGAGTAGCGTTATTTATTTATTTATTTATTTTTTTTAATTGCAACAAAACAGTCTGAGCTGTCCAGTATTTCACAGAATATCCAGATTAATTCCTCATACATTTGTTTTGTTCCTCATAAAAATCTGTGATTTTCAGCTTTTGAGTTCATATCCCACAGAAAATGCATGCTAATGCAAAACCTGAGCAAACAGCATTTTTTGTTTTTACTTGCTGCAAGTATGATCCCCTCATTTTAAGGTGACCAGGACATTATTCTCAGTTTATAGTAACAATAACAGAGCACAGAATCTAACTAGGACAACACAGAAATAAATTTTATGAGAGTTGAGCTACCCCTTAACCTTCCACTGTAATGCTCGGTCATCAGCGACAGGTTTTAAACATTATTCAATTCTTATATGAGTTAACAGAACAACTGGGGGTTGGGGTTACTACACATATGATAATGTATTAAAGTAATATGTACATGTAAATTATGTAATTATGTAAAATATGCAAGTAAATTGTACATGATGTGGAGCTTTTCTCCCCGAGCATCCGCTGAAAAAGGACCTACATCCAGTCGGAATTTCCTGGTAAACAAATATAAATAAATAAATATGTTATTAGAATGAAAGGTTCTGCTGTTATGAATTCTGAAATGACAGTTTATACAAATGGTTGATAAAGAGTCTTGTCATTTGCCCTTATGAATCACTGAAACCATGCCTCATCCTGAACAAAATCAACATTGTTGTACTTCTTTGGGAAATAACCTAAATATGACAAAGCTAAGACAAGAAAACAGCTGCAAATAAGGTAAAAGCAGCATTTTATAATTAGGCCATTTTTAATCTGGCCAGAAGAGTAGCTAGCAAAGTATTTTGGGTAAAGTTGAAGGGCTAGCAGAGTAGGAAAGCTTTAGAAGCTACGCTTACCAAGTGCCTGCAAGTTCAGTCTTATAATTTTTTTCTCCTTTTTGGCTTCAAACAGGTGACCATAAGTTTCTCCCAGTTCATCTCCTCATACACTGCATCTACCAGACCTGACTTATTGTCTCCCTGGGCTATGTGACCAATGGCTGGAGTTGATCAGGAGATGTCATACCATTGCCAGGGAGCATCTTCAGCTGTTTTTCCCCACCTCTGCATTCATGCAATGACACCCAGTGAATGTACACACAATTGGCATCAGCATTAAACCAGTCCTCACTGATACTAACAGTTGGAAAGTGGCTTAACAGCCAGACTAAAATTGCAATAAAAATGAAAGTAGAACAGAGTATAAGCAGCTAAACACTGCGGGGCTGACATCAGCAGAATACCTGCCCATCCTGAGGTAGCACTTCATTGCTGTTTTGCAATCTCTACCATGGAAATCAAATTGCAAGAGTGTGCCCGAGTTTGTTTACCTCCCGTTCTAGGACAGACAAGGCCCATCCTCCTCTATAAGTACCTCAGATGTCAAGGCCAATAAACAAACCCAAGTGATTTGGGCTTAGCACTCAATGCCACAACATTGGTTTCAGTCTTATTAGTTGATGATGGACCTCATTCATATTTTTATTTATTTTATTTATTTTACATTTGTTTGACCGGGCTAGTCCAACTGGATACATGTCCATTTTCAGTGGAGGCCCGGGGAGAAAAGCTCCATAGAGGGTAGTTATGACAAAAACAACACACAGGAGATAAGAATACAAGGTAATACTTTCAAGGTCGCATGAACAATAAAAGGGTTATACAGATAGTTTAAATAGTTGAAACATTCTTAGGTAGTTGGAGTACCCTAACTACAAATGAAGTCCCTTGAATTATGGATTGGATAGATAGTAGCTGGCTGTTTGCTGCTAATCAGGATTAGAACATGGGCATAACCAATTAGATTTTAGTAGATCTTTGAGTTGTTTTTTGAATTGGTTGAGTGAAGTCTCGTGTCTTAGGTTGTTTGGGAGGGCATTCCAGGATTTTCCAATGGAGTTCGCATAGAGTGCTTCACCTCCTGAATTGTTAGCTTTCAAAATCTAATCATTGTGCTTGGAAAGCACTTCAAAACCAAAGACACAAACATTCTGCAGTTCACTTCCTAGGGCCCAATACAGCTCATAGAAATGATAGACATTTATACATACTTCAGGATTCTCATACACAGTAAACCATGCCAAATACTGAGTACGCTGTACAAAAACAAGCGTTGACTATCCCCTGAAATGGCAATCGCTATCACTAAAACAATGCTAATCCAACATATTGCTAATGCTGCTGATAATATGCTAACAAAATTAACAAAAATATATAATTCTGCGAGGTTCACAAGAAGTACATGTCATTCTACTCAGATTGCATTGAATTTGTTAGGAAGGCTCAGTCTGGACAGTAAAATGCCATTTTCAAGCATTCAATTTACCCAGCTGTACTGCATAAAGGTTCTACCCCAACCTAAAATCTTTACTAATGGCACTGACCCAAATAATTACTTGGCTTACCTAGTTTCAATTTACTAAACATACCCAAAACTATTTGTTTAAAGTATTTGAATGCTTATGATTCAAACATTGTACAACTAAAATATCAGCTTCATCAAAATATTAAAAAATGTGGCAAAGTCTGCAACAACCAAGCTATGTGACTAACATCTGTATTATACTCTTCTCCCCTAAATGAAGTGCCCTATTAGCAGGGGCAAATAATATGCAGAGATGGGAAATCATCTCTTCCTCCATTGCAGAAATATCCTACTTTCAGGTAACCAGTGTGATATATTTAACGACCAATTGCTCTGCCCTCCTATCACCTCAGCTTTACTATTGTCTACCACTAGATTGCTGCCCTTCCACCATACAGCTGTGCTTCATCCTCTTTTCCATATTAGTTGACTCCCATCAATTAGGTATCAGTCCAATTCAGTGTAGCCAACCTTGACGCATTATTACAAATTAATCCTCTTATCTTTCACCGTGTAACTGACGTTTTGCCTCCGTTACTCCTAGCACAGCAGAACATAAAGTCTACTGGCTTCTCTTGTTCATTTATACAAACTAGACTCCAATCCTGTTTAAGAACCTGCAC
The DNA here is from genome assembly GCF_019279795.1 of Protopterus annectens. NCBI lineage: Eukaryota > Metazoa > Chordata > Ceratodontiformes > Protopteridae > Protopterus > Protopterus annectens. The sequence continues at coordinate 361,117,645 of NC_056742.1, forward strand.
ACTGTAATCATATTATACATGTTCCATGTAACACACAAATTGTATATAAGCATCCTTCACTTCTTCAAAATTATTGACATGCACACTTACTGACTCTATAATTCTTTATCTGCAGGACATCCATATCACAAGGTATGCTTATACTTTGCTGCTAGGCTTAGACCTTGCAGTAATCTTTGGTTTACTTCCTATGGCCTCCATTTGCATAATGTTTGACTCTGAGCAAATCACTTAAAAAGACAGTGATGCCACGTTATCCAAGAAAATGTATTGTATGCCTCTGGGCTTACCAGAACTGCAACTGTGATTTGTCTGTCAAAACTATGGAAATTGATGGACTTCTCATATGTACAACATAAATTCAGAGCCTCCTGGTGTGATCATTAAAAATGACAAGGGTGAGTTTACCAATGCATCCACTTCTTAAACTAAAGCTTGGAATTAAATTCATAATGTAAGATGAAGAAGAGGTGAGCACAACAAAACCTTAAAGCTTTTAATAGCCGGTCCATATCAGAGCAACCTGAGGTATCTGGTGTATTGACTTCATGAGAACTAAAAATAAACCAAAAACATGCTGAGATTTTCTGGTCAGTGGTGACCTACCAGACTGTATGTGTTCAAATAATGAGAAAATGATGAATCTTGAAGAAGCATTGTCCACCCAGTCTGATTTCAATACTCACCTACAATCCTCTGATAAAACAAAAGCAGAACAACTGGCAGAGTTAAAACAACTCAATATTAGTTGAATCAAAAAATAATTGACTTGGTAGATCATTCCTGTGTGAAGAATATATCAATGTTATAGCTTTTCTAAAGTAGACTGAGGGAGACAGTTGTGTAGATGCTATGAAGAAATGCTTCAAAAGTGGACTGACATCCCAGCTGAAACCATACAGAATGATTATGCAGGTAGAGTTAACTTCCCACGCATGGGAACCAAGAGCCATCTGAGAACCATTCTAGTAAAGTGTGCCTCAAACACACAAGAAGAACAGATCCTTTCTATACTATGGAAAAAACAATTCTTAAAATTGGAAATACTAGAATTATTGTGGATAACGAATATTCTGCTCAAAAAAAGAGTTAGATGTAATGCATTTATGCTGGCCATTAAAAATTGTACAGACTTCCATAAGAGATTTAGGATGATTTGTCAGGCACTTTTAAGACTATTTTATCCTTTCAGTACTAAAACGTATTTTGATCCCAACAAGCTTTGGAAGCTATATAAAACAGGGATTCTTTCAGATGTACAGACCAACCAGATGAAGGAACAAATATGAAGGTATGCAAGTTCAGAAAGGAAAGAAGAGGAAGAATCTTTGAAAGACATCTTAAAAAAATAACAACAACAAAAATCCTATTATTTGAGATAAAGATGCTTGACAAAATGTGTTGTATGCAGGATCATACCATAAGACTTAAAATGGCCCCACAGCACCACTGAGGAATTGGGAATGGATAATGAAACTTCAGACTAATAACTGTTTACAGTCTTCTTGATAAGAACAACACCGTTGTTTTGTGAAATTCCTAGGCTCAGTTCTTTCAGCTTCCATTTGCCTACTATGTGACTCTGAAATTGTCACCTTAAGCAGTTAGTTGAGTCTGAACAGGTCCATGTGGAATCAATGGTCCACTCTAGTTAGCAACTGCAAATAAACAGATGCACAAACAGAAAAGCTCAGGCAGACGAGAAATGCTATAGTGTATGTATGAGAGAAATTCCATGGATTTGTCTATAGCAAAAAATTTCAGGAGGAAACAGAATACAAACGCTTGTGAAGGATATCCACAAAGCCTGTGAACGAGGTAACTTTTGAGATAGGAGAGGATGTTATTTAATCACAAAAGTATGATGCTAAAGGGAAATATAGATCAGACAAGGAACTACATATAACATGCATGTTAAGTACAACATATTTATCAGAGATAGAAGATGAACCTGGTCGAACTACTAAGAGATTATTCAAGAAAATATGTAGTTATTAATGGCAAGAAGAAAAAGTTAAATAATTCCTGAGATATATTAACATTGATTTATAACTGCCCTTGTTGAAATGCATTAGAATGAAAGGATGGTCTGAGAAAGAATTATTAGTAAAGAAATCCAGTTTTCTTTTCCTTCAAGGCTTAATGTTCAAAGCTAACAAAATAATAGTTGCAAATCAAACAAGAAGGCAAATGCTAAACAGAATCCATTAGTCACATATGAGAAGAGTTAAGTGCAAAGAAAGAGCAAGAGATTTAACGTATTACACAGGGATGGCAACTCAACCAGAACAAACAGTACAGAAATGTCCCATCTACAATGCCTATCATAACAACCCAAAGGAAGAAGTGATGGCATACCACTTCCTTGCAAGCTATAGGTCCCCCTCGATGACCCAGAAAACTCATGCCATGAATTTAAACTTATTAGAAACACACTAAACATCCATCCCAATACCATATTCACGGGTGACTTTAATTACTCCATTATTAAATGGGAATCCTATATGACATCAAACGTACATGCACAGAGAATCCTGGATTTTGTAAACACAAACTCCCTTGTCAATACACCAACCAGGGGTGCAACAATACTGGATCTGGTCCTCACTAATATGGGAGAGTGCTGGACACCCTCTACTGTAATGCCATCCCTGGTAAGGTCAGACCACAAAATGGTTTCCTTTGAAATAAAAATAAAACCTGGACCCACAGCTAAACCGGGAATATTTAGGAACTATTCTAAGGCTAACCTCCTGCTACTAAGTGAGAACCTGGCAAAATTTCTAGCCCCTATAAACCCTGAGAACACTTCTGCCTATGCAGAACTGTTCACCAAAACCCTGTACAAGCATGTTAATAGCTGTATAGAGGCATATGTACTCACCAGGAAGAAGTACAGAACTAACTCAAAAAACAAACCACCCTGGTGGAATCACAAGATCAATTGGATGTATAACAGGAGGAAGAAAATCATGGCAAAAATTAGGAGGTGCAGCACCCAGTAGGATAAAAGCACTCTCATTAAACTAAACAAACGACTCAGAGAACAAATAAAATCTACCAAAGCCAACTTTGATGTAAATTTGGCCTCCCAGGCCAAGGATAACCACAAAGTATTCTTTAGCTATGTCAGCAACCTCAAAGGCAATAAACAATTTTGTGCAGAGCTCATTGTAACTGGAGCCACCTATACTGAGCCAGAAGATAGAGCAAACCTCCTGGCTGATAAATTCAGCTCCATCTTTACTCTTCTCTGCCCTTCAACCTTCCCTCAGGAAATATCATCAAATATGATTGCCCCTATTATCACTAGGGAACAGGTCATTAATGCTCTCTCTAAGACCAACAACACTGCATCAATGGGCCCAGACAATATCCCAGGATGCCTTTTAAATAGCAGGAAACATGACCTATCAGGGCCTCTGGAATTACTATTTAACTGTAGCCTCCAAACAGGCTTTGTGCCTCATCAACGGAGAAAGGCAACAGTCATCCCTCTGCACAAATGTAGGCTATCTACATACCCTGGAAACTACAGACCCATAAGTCTCACTAGTCTTATATGTAAAGCCATGGAAAGAATTATCATGGAGATGATCAAGAGACATAGTAAACTTCCAGACACTGGACCCAACCCAGTTTGGTTTCGTAAAGGGCAGATCATGCCTACTTAACCTGGTGGACTTCTTTGAGAAGGTCATCAAAAGCAATGGATGAGAGCAAAATCATTCACACTGCCTACCTTGACCTGGCCAAGGCATCTGACACAATACCCACTTGGGCATTGTTCACAAACTCAAGAGGTTAGGTACAAACCCGTATGTAATCCAGTGGATAGCTAACTGGCTCACAGACAAGACCCAGGAAGTTAGAATTATGGAATCTACCTCTACAAAGAGGCCAGTCACAAGTGAAGTCCCTCGGGGATCAGTCCTTGGAATCCTCCTTTTTGGCATTTACTTATCAGAAGTAATGACCAATGTCAGTGGTCCCTGGCTGACTAAATTTGAAGATGATTGCAAATTATGAGCTGTTATTGAATTTCACATTGACACAAATGTTCTCAAGGAGGGACTGACACAGACAACTGGTGTCAGAGTCATGGACTAAAACTAAATGCCAAGAAATACATAACAGTATCCTTTGGGAAATCATCCATCCCTGGCAACTATCATATTGACAACACACCCCCTAGAGTTGACCCAGTAGTCAGGGACATAAGGCATATTTTGATATCAGACACTCCTATGAGTCCCATTGTTCAGCTCTATCCCAGTCTAGTGTCATTAGCTCATTCTACCTAATACAGAGAGAACATTTGAGAAGGCCAACCCACTTAAGCCCTTAACCTTGAATCATCTTCTGTTTCTCCTTTCTCCCTTTCCACTTTACTAAAAATAAATAAATAAATAAATAAAACTTTGCCAAAATCTCCTTGTGTTCTGACTGAGTGTGTGTCTCAGCTGATAAGTATATTTTTGGCACTTTTTAACTGTTCAGAGTTGAATAAAACAATAATTGAATTCAGTTCAAAATACAGTTTGAATAAGTTGCATTTATTTAAACTGTATTTGCTTTAATATTGCTACATACTCAGGTGTGCTAGCTTGCACTGAACTAGAACTGTTTTTAGTGCTGTTTTAGCTGCTTTTCTGTAAAAAAAAAATCTAAGCTTGTTTCCTGCCTTTCCTGTAACTAGTCTAGTTCAGATACAGATTTGTTGTATCCAGGACTGATTGTAAACTTCTAAGCCCCCCAAGCCTTTCTGTGTTGGAGGGAAGCTTTCTAGCTTATCAGTGGGTGTGGTAAGCACTAGGTAGCCATCTACCACAAGAGTGGTTTCTGGCCCAGAAATTGAAGTTTATTGGCCGTTTGGACAATTTTTCCATCTCTTTCAACTTTCTGGTATAAAAGACTGTGTTTGCACTTGTTTCTTCTCTTTCCTGTAGCTAGTCTAGTCCAGATACAGTTTTGCTGTATCCAGGACTGTTTGTAAGCTTCTGAGCCCCCCCCCCCCCAAGTCTTTATGTGTTGGAGGGAAGCCTTCTAGCTTATCAGTGGGAGTGGTAAGCACTAGGTAGCCTATCTACCACAAGAAGAGTGGTTTCTGGCCCAGAATTTGCAGTTTATTCGCCATTTGGGCAGTTTTCCCATCTCTTTCAATGTTCTGGTTTAAAAGCCCACATTTGTGCTTGTTTCCCACCTTTCCTGTAACTAGTCTAGTCCAGATATATATTCGCTGTATCCAGGACTGTTATCTGAGAGGTGCCAAAGTCTGATCTTCAATTTTTCCCTTAGATCTGCTAGTTCTCTCCTCTTCTGCACTTTTACTAGCTTATTAATCTAACACTTTACCATACCAGACTTCTTGTAGCAATTATTGTGGCACACAAAAGTGCTACCAGCACTAAACATTCTACAAGAGAACAGCTCCAATACTTATTATTAATGCCCACCCCTCCAGGCATGTCTAAAGGTCAGTTCCTTGTGCTTTCTCCTATTAACATGATCAACTTGGGCATCCTGAGGCAATGCAGCAACTGACTCATGTACACCGACAACCCTCTCCTCTTACCTCCCAACACTCAGATCCAAATTGGAAGCCACGCAGTCTCCAGCCAAGACTGGAAAAGCTGGTCAAGAGGAGAAGGGCAACACTTGTACCACACCACATAGAATACATAGCCCTCCAAAACACACACTAGCACTGCCTTCACATACAAACACAAATCACACACCCACCTTCGTGGAGGCTCTCAATAAAAATCTACCCAAACAGCAGAGACCTCCAAGGCAGAAAAGCACTTGACCACCACAACACAACACTAATCATGAGACACATAACTGTCCAAAACAGTGTACCACTCAACCAAAGCCCTTAAGGCAAAACAGCATGCCCAGAACACTAGTCATAGGTGACGCTATAGTGAGGCACACTGATGTCCCATTCACTAGATTGAATAAAGAGAAAGTAACAGTCAGCTGCCTGTCAGGTGCCAGGATCCACCACATAATGCATGCACTCAGGTCACTCAACAACAGGTACAAATATGACTCTGTCATTGTACATGTGGGTGTGAATGACCTGAGACATACCTCCCTGGACTACATGAAAAGAGACATGGAGGAGCTCTCGGATTATGTAGCCCAGGCAGGTATGAATCTAGCCCTGAGCAGCATCCTACCATCACCCAGAATACCACAGTACAAGCAGAAAATGATTGATTTCAACAATTGGCTAAGTTTCTGGTGTAATTCTACGGCGATCCAGTATCTGTCTACCTGGGATGATATGATTGACAGACCTTGATGCTTTGCCAGAGATGGCCTGCATCTGTCACCCCTGGGCTTGTGGATACTGGCCATGGCTCTTGCCATCCCTATAGTGCCTTTTTTAGGTGGTGTTCTAAAGACCAAATTACCACCATAACAGCTACAAACAAATGCAATCTGATGGTCATGCTGCACAATGTTAGAAGTCGAATTCTCAAAATGCACTAGCTCGAAGCCCTCCTTAAAATGGAGAACATCATCATTTGTGCTGTAACAGAGACCTAGTTTAAGGCAGCAGAAAGCACCCCTGCACTACCAGGCTATATCTCATTCCACACCTTTTGGCCTCAGAACTTGGACCGAAGCACCAAAGGCAGTGGTGTTTCCATATTCATAAAAGATGCGCAGACCTCCAGACTGGTAGCCCAACATAATGCATCAGAGATACTTCACGTGCAGCTAACACTGGGTAAGACAGCGATTCAGGTCATAGCCTGTTATAGTTTCCAAACCATGTCCCAAGACTAACACTCCATGTTCCTAAGCACCCTGGAGAATATTAGGGTCCAACTTAACACTCTCATATTGGGCAACTTAAACTACCCCTCCATAAACTGGGAAAACTACTCATGTACCAATACACTTGCCCAATGTTTCCTGGAATTCAATAATTCCAATGCCCTGGACCAGCTCGTTCTTACCTTCACTAGAGGTAGCAACATCCTTGACCTTGTCATTACTAACATGGGCGACCATTGCTCTACACCAATAGTCAACTCTTCCCTGGTTAGATCCAACCACAAACTAATCACCTTGAAAATCCACATCCCTGCCACCCCCACAAAGGTAACCACCATGAAAAACTTCTCCAAAGCTAACTTTGGGATCCTAAAAACAGAGGTGGCTAACTTCAAAGCAACCATGAAAATGGAGAATAGTTGCATGACCGAATGATACACCAATGCACTGTACGAACACGTACACAAATGCATGGATCTCACCATTCCCAATAGAACCAAGATGCTCTCCTCCAAAAAAAAAGGAAGCCAATCTGGTGGTCCCCTGCCATAAACAAACTGCACAACAGAAGGAAGAAACTGATGTGGAATAAGGTGAAGTCCCAAGACTGGAAAAACTCCCTCATCAAATCCTCTAAAGCTAGCTATGAAAACAGAATTGCAACAGATAGTAAAGGCAACCACAAGGCCTTCTATAGTTATGTAAAAAATCTCCATGGCAATACCCAGATTTGCTCTGAGCTACTGCACAATGGTACCTCCAATACCAAGCCAACAGATATTGCCAATATGCTGGCCGACAGATTCAGTGCCAACTTTACCCATCCCTCCCCCAAAAAAGACCAATCACAATACCAGTAGATTGCCAGGCACCCAGTATTACTGCTGCACAGGTTAAAACAGCACTGTCCAAGGCCAAGAATACAGCCTCTATGGAACCTGACAATATTCCTGGCTGTGTTCTACATGAACTACAGAGTGAACTGGCACCTGACCTGTGTGCCCTGTTCAATCACAGCCTCACCTCAGGCTTTGTCCCTACCGAATGGCACACTGCTATAGTCATCCCTCTCCACAAAGGATGAGAGACTACAGACCCTGGGAACTATCACCCCATTAGCCTATGTCTGATATGCAAAGCTATGGAATGTATCATCATGGACCTAATAAATAAGGATATAGGGACTCTCCAAACTCTGGATCCCACACAGTTTGGTTTTGTGAAGGGTAGATCATGCCTGCTCAACTTGGTTGACTTCTTTGAGTCAGTCACCAGTGCTTTGGATGAAGGCAAGGTGGTTCATACAGCCTACCTTGATTTGGCCAAGGCCTTTGATACCATTCCCCACTCAGGAATCATACAAAAACTCACTAAGCTAGACATCAACCCCTATATCAGTAGGTGGGTTGCAAACTGTCTCACAGATAGAACTCACAGTGTGAAAGTAGCTGACTCCAAGTCAGGCTGCTGACCAGTAATGAGTGGAGTCCCACAGGGATCAGTCCTGGGTGCTCTCCTGTTTGGTATTTACTTTTCAGAGGTCCAGGCCAACACGAAGGGACTCTGGCTGACAAAGATCTCAGAGGATTGCAAGTTGGGAGCCATTATTCACTCCCCATGTGATGTTGACATCCTACAGAAAGGCCTCACTGAGACCAACAACTGGTGTAAGAACCATGGCCTTAAGCTCAGTGCTAAAAAATGTGTCGTCATCCCCTTTGGGAAAATCCCAGTTCCCTTGAATTACCACATCAATGGTAGTTCACTGAACACAGACGGCATTATAAGAGATCTGGGAACACAGGTTGACAGCAACTTCTCTTTTGACCACCACATTGCCACTGTGATCAGAAAGTCCTTCTATGTGGCACATCTCATTACTAAGGGTTTTGCATCCAGAAAGAAAGAGGTCATTGTCTCCCTCTACTCTTCTCTCATTAGACCAGTCATTGAGTACAATGCCCTATTTGGCATGTACCCCACTAGACACCTGCAACAACTGGAGAGGTCACAAAAGTACCTCACAAAGAGGATCCCAGGCCTTAAACACTTGTCCTATATGAACAAACTCAAAAAGCTCCAACTATTCTCTGTCTCATATCACCTACTTAGAGGCGATCTCTGCTTGACTTACAAAGCCATGTCTGACCCAGCTCTATTAGAAATGCTACATCTTAAGAAATCCCAATCCCTCCACACCACATGCTCCAGAGACCTCAGTCTCATTACCACAATCAACTGAACGTGCTGGAGGAACAGGCTCATAACCCAGAGACTGCCCATGCTATGGAATAGACTTCCCATACATGTCAAACAGAGCACCTCACTGGCCATCTTCAAGAGAAATCTTGATGAGTGGATGGGAAATAGAAAATTCACCCCGGGGATCAATCCAATGGCTCTACTCTCCAGAGGCACTGGGAACTAAGGTCAGGTGACACAATACCAGGGTAATCCTATGGGCTAGGCTTATAAAGGCTCCAGGGCCATTAGCCTAGTACACACCTATGAACCTATGAACACATAGATAGTAATTTAGCCTTTGATCATAACATGTCTACAGTGGTGAGGAAATCATTCTATTTTGTGGAACTTATAAACAAAGGTATGGCATCTAAGTCCAAGGAAGTCATTGTTCCACTATATTTGGCATTCATCAGACCTATCATTGAGTACAATGCCCCCTTTGGTATGTACCTAACCAGGCATATCCAACAACTGGAATGTCCACAGAGCTTCCTCACTAAAAGAATACAGGGCATAAGTAATATGTCCTATGCAGACCGCCTCAAGGCCCTATGCCTGTATTCTGTCTCCTACAGGCTTTTGAGGGGAATCTATGCCTGGCATATGGAGCATTGTCAGACCCCACTCGGATGGACCTCCTGCATATCCACAAAACAAAACAGTACCAGAATTACCTGTTCTAAAGACTTAAACCTTGCCTGTGATATAAATAGGACTTGGTGGAGAGATAGGTATGCATCCCAGAGACTACCCCGTCTATGGAACAGGCTCCCCATCTATGTGAAGCAGAGTTACTCCCTAATCCAATTCAAGTGCAACTTGGACAATTGTATGGGAAACCAGTTCATCCCTAGCTTGGCACCTATGTCTCTGATGCAAACAGGTAACCTGCAAATGGCTCATTTTCCAGGCCTATGCTTAAACTTATCAAGGGTATCAGAACTTATCAGAGTTTTGGGATACATGGGTAGGCCTAAAAAGGCCCTTGTGGTTGTTAGCCTAGTAAACACCTATGAACCCTCTTCTGAATTATCCATGGAGAAAGAGTGGCCACAGAAAGCGATATATTTGGTGTGTGCGTGTATGTTTTTCCAAGTTTCCTAAAATTATCAGGATGATTCTCACAACAAGTATATCTGTAATTGGTGCATTGAATTGCATACTCTAAAGGCAGGGAATTCTCGATGTTGTAGTATCTGTCAATGTCCACAACAGAAAAGCTAGGGGTTGGGAAGATTTTTGCATGAATGAGAATCCAGACAAATAACATCCAGGCCACAATATCTATAGTGCAGCTGGCAAGTGGGGAGCTGTATAAACAGGGAAAAACCACTTCAGAAAGATTGCTAGGAAAAGTTATAAATATAGTCATTTTGTAGTTTTTAATATAGGAACATTCCATTGCAAGGGTTTAGCTGTTCACTAGCTCAGTGCCAGGCAGCAGATTGCCTTCTTCAACAACGATGCTAATGCTTGGAACTAGAAACTGTAACAGACTACCTAATTTATAAGCTAAAGATAAAGTAAGAGTACAGAAACCATATAAAAGTTCACACCATGAAGAAGTCATATTTCTTAGTGTAGGTGACCCAAAATCCTATGTTGGTAACAGGGAGGATGAGTTTGTAGGAGGAATTACGGATAATTTCACAAAACCAATACATCAGTTGAGCCAAGATGAGCAACAACCTGAATTACCACAACCATTCCTGTTGATAGAAAACAGAGAATGTGAGAAATAAATGTTGCAGATGAAGGCTCCTAGAGTCATGTATTTAAAAAAAAAATGCTGAGCAGCAGGGCCTTTCCTAAAAGGTAGACCTGATATATTCACTATATTATAATCCTGTTAATGCTACACATATAAAAACTACTGAAGAATCCTGACAGATGGACTCTGGAGAATTAATCATGATACCAAGGGAGAAAAAAGTTGCATCTATGTAAATGTCTTTTAAATATCTTCATAAACATTATTTTGTTGTGAACAAACCAGTCAATGCTTAGTACAGAGTTAACCTTCATTTTTTTAATAATTAGCTCTAAAACTGGAGTGGTTATGCATGGACAATATGGCTCTTATGCAGAAAGTTGCATCTTAAAGGGAAACAGCTGAGTCTGAATGCACAACTCATTGTTAGTAAACTATATCTACACTGTCTATATTGAATTTACTGGCCATTCGGATACTCATGTAGATTTGAGTGCATGCGCATGTGTGTGTGATATGGAGGAACAACTGCAGCAGAGCTACCCACTGAGCAGTGTAAACATTGGCTCTAGTGAATGCTCACTATTAATATGACCCCGTGACCCCATGTGCAAAATGGTAAAAAGGGGGCTATAGCTGGACAGATTCAGACACAATGACACAGAGCCCACTAGTCAGCTCTTCTGAGTCAGTACTGCTCTAGGCAGGGAAAACTCCAGATTCATTGCGAAAAATAGGCATCCTCAAGCTTTATCATTGCACATCCATGTGTGTGTCTGTGTGCGTGTGTGTGTGTGTGTGTGTGTGTGTGTGTGTGTGTGTGTGTGTGTGTGTGTGTGTGTGTGTGTGTGTGTGTGTGCGCGCACGCCCGTGCACACTTAAGTATGGAGAGGAGAAGAGAAAAGTGGTATCATACAGAAACAGAAAGAAATAAGCAAGGCAGTTATAACACTGACATTTGTCACTGTAATTACACACTCATAGATGCTCCTTTTTCTGTAATTAAATTACCAAAATAATCACATGATGGAGCAATATGCTGAAAATTATTAGATCAGTTATTCTGGGAATGCATGAGGCTTGAAAAGAACATAAATGGAGCTATGCAGTACATGGACATTGGTATTCTTTGATAAAATATATAACATCCATTCTATAGTTTCCTATGCAAGACAACATACTAGACTTAGATGAAAACAGGAGAGCCAATGTTACTGAGTTAACCAAATCAACATTTCTGGAACCATACAATCTTTTTTATTTTCAGACTAGTATCAATGCTCATCTGTCAAGCACACCTTCCTAACCTTGCCTATAGTGCTCTGCTGAGTAAATACTGCAGGAAGACATTCATCTCCAACAGCTAGTCTTCATTTTATAGAGATAAGAAAACAGGTATATTCATTCATTAATTCTCCTTTGCTTGCTTTAGTTTGGGGGTCATTATAGTGTTAGAGTCTACTTTCATTCTCCAGGGACACATGAGAGAGATATCAATTTTGATAGGGACACTGTCACAGAATTCACACACGCTCACTCATATGCTAACATGCAAATTTACTGACCATTTGTAGAGTTATATGAGCTTATATGATCACCACAGCAAACCTTTGAGAAGTAGAAGGAAGCCAGGATGCCCAAATAAGCCCATACAGAAACAGGGCAGGAAAGCAGTATCCTTGTAAAACGTTGCACAAAATAAGTTATTCATTTTTTTACTTATAAGATTTATCATAGCCTTCTATTTTTTAATTTATTTTTTTTAGCTTTTTTACATGCAGCCTCCATAACAACTTATTTACTTACCCATTAGATATTTTCCAGGATGAGAATCCTGTGGCTCAAGGGTGGACATTAAGAGGACAGAGTGATGATATGTGAGGAAGACTGGAATTTTTACTATATGCCTTACCATTCTACTGTGAATGCCAAGTGAAGCCGCAGGTTGATCATACAAAAGGCATTTGGCCTGTCCTTCACTCAATACTGCAAGTGATTTAAGTCTAGAAACACCCTGCTGTGTCTGAGGCAAATGCCTCTATTGGCTTTTTTCTTCCCATGAAGGAGCTCAACAGAATGGACATTTGGGGACATGTGCCACTTCCCTTCCACCCTGGAAGACTCGTGCAAACTCATCTCCTCCTTTCTTCTCCAATATCCATCAGCTCCTCTGTTGCTGGGACTGCTAACTGATGCCAGGTCATGCGGGTCACAGTAAAAATATTATCCCTTAATATCATAAAGATGATAGCCTTCTTTGGTATTTTTCACCTGTTGATTTACACACATATCATAGAAATCCCTGTCTGGCATAAGTAAACAGAGGTGCCTGTGTAGTCCTTGTTTTGTTCTTTCTCTTATAATCCCTCTTGTAATAAGTTCATTATATGAGAAAATGGACCTTAATTAATTAAGTAATTAATGTACTCATTTATTATTTTTAATTGGGTAAGTTAACTTGTTTAAAGACTTTTTATTCAGCCATAACCTAAGCCAACAGGCAAATAAAGAAATAGACTAAACAAACATAATGATGACTGTATTATGCCCAATACGAAAATGACATCAAGAAACACAGGAGATGATATTTGTGGCACAGAAAAAAGCAATACAAAAGATCAGAGTGTCTGAGCATATGAATGCACATGATGTGACAATCATTCATTATTCTTGAAGCAATGGCATTTGTATAAATCACAAAAGTACTTTTTCACTTTATTTTTATAGCTTGTCATATATGATCCATTGTTTAGTTTGGCAGGGGGTTGCGGTTTTCATTCTTTCAGTTGGCAAGCAGGTTATTCCTACTGGATGGTGCAGTTTTCTAAATGACTCCCCAATAAATCAAGTATAAATGCTAATGTCTTATGTGTGAGAGCTCCTTGTTCAGTGGCTGTTAGGGGATAGTGGTAGGTTATTATTTCCAAATTGTGAATGAAGGTCAGACAATGTTATAAGTGCAAGAACTTAAATTCGAGTTAAATACCAGTGTAGCCATAGCAGTAACAGGGAGCCAGCTAACATTTTCCAGTGACACAAATGCCATTTCCTCACATTTGAAAACGTTATGAATTTACAGACCTTATTAAACAATTGTCTATGGTAGCTGTATTGTTTAGTCAAGTACTAAAGCAAAGAACATTTTTTTTAGCTGTCATGTTTTCTGGAAAAGAGCTGTATGGGAACATACAAAATGTATCAGCCTTTCATATTTCTTGCCTAGCTCCCTTAAATCTGTATTTAATTAGAAATATCTTACTCTCTGATGGATGCACTTTATAATAAGGTATCATGCCATAACTAATGTACCTAAAATTCATATCCTTCCCACATCCAGTTAATAAATGCGGGACTTCTCAAGCTAAACATTAAATTCTCAATGCAACAACAGGGTTGAAACAATTATAATATAAATATACAAAATAAACTATGTTCTCATTATGTCTGTTTACTTTTTCACTTGGTGCAGCAGTAGCGTTGTCGCCTCACAGCAAGAGGTTCTCCCATTCGATTCTTGGCTGGAGTGCCTTCTGTGTGGAGTCTGTATGTCATCCCCGCAGTCAAGTGGCATTCAAAAGATATGCGTGAATGGGCGTGCCTTCGTTGAAGGTTGGGCATCGAGCTGGCACCTTGGCACTGTGAAAATCTACTGCCAATCATTAGCGACCCCTAACCGCGAAAAGCCGAAGGAACAACAACCAAAATATGCATTATGGCTAATGAGCCTACAATCTCATCTCAGACCTCCTCTGCATTAATCTGTAAATGTAGAGCACTTTCTTATATTCCCCAAGTTGCATCAGTATCTGCAGCATCTTCTGGAAGGCTGTTCCATGTCTGTGGACATATAAACTAATATCAACCATAAACCACACCCTTTATTGATTCCTTTAAGTTTGTTGTAAAGACTACCATCCCTCTTTCTTTCTTATTCCTTACACACCCCACACATGGTTAATTAAATTCTAAGCAGTTCTGCTGGTAAACCTTTGCCACACCTCATGCCTTAGGCTGTAATTGGATTACAATGCTGGCAGTATTGTAACGTTTGCTGCAGGATTTGTGTTTGCATGCATCTACAGCTGCTTACATTACAGTTTTGCTGCTAGCATCTTATATTCTGCTGATCATTTGTATGCTTTAGGTTGCACTACAGTGCTTTTCTGTTTTCTATATTGCTTCTGTTTTTCCCCCGTTCTTCTGTTTGATATACTGTTATAGGCCCTTCCAGCTCCCACTGATGCATTAAGTACTGCCCTCCATGGTGCTATTTGCTGTTTGTACACTAATTATGTTTCCATGTCCCCACTGTAAAAGCTAAAGTTTTTGAAATTTTAACTTACGTGGGGCTCTGAGTCATAGGACTAAGAGAACTGTGACTTGCTACAAGATGTGAAGTCACAGAGCATAACTATTGTTTTTTTTTTTTTTCAAATTAAATTTTTATTTCAATTTCACAAGAAAACTAAAATTTCTGCTTATTATAAAAAGTTAATACATGGAGTATACAAGATGACAACGAAGTTATCTAAGGTCAGATTAACACAAACTATATTGTAGAACAAATTTATACCTTATCAGTGCAATTCAAAACCTAATTCACTTTAAAACATCATAGGTAGATAACAATAGAATTAAAATAAACTTGATGCATGACAGAAAATGAGAAGGAAGTCTTAATTCTGTACCATGTCTGTCATAAAAAACTATTTACATTATTTACATATACATACACTGGGTTGTCACTCATTAATAGTACACTGTGCTTAATTGTCGAGTTGAATGAAACCATGCTAATGAACATTGATATATCTAAAATTCATACCTTAACTTTTTATTATTTATGTTGTACACCATCTCAGTTATGAACTTGAAGAAGGGCTATCTATGAGTTAGATTGAGGGTAGAATAGAGAGCAGTACTATATACTAGTTAATCTTAGAATTAAGATAGAATTTCAATAAGCTTTCCCCAGTATTTCCTGAAATAGGACAGTTTCTTTTTGCTTGCAGATTTTAATTTGTTGGCCAACACATATTTGACAGCTACAAATTTAAATTCTGACCTGGAAGTTTTAGCTCTGTTAAGCCAGTTGAGAGCAATGTAGGATTTAAGCAGTGCACTTAACGTTACTATGAGAGCTGTTTGGATTCTAATGTGTAAGTATTAGGGAAGATGTTTAGAATTGCCATTTCTCATGAGAGGGTGGATTTCATATAGCCTGATTTCTCCAATTTCACTCTGAGAGAGCACCAACATTTATGGACAGTTTTGCAAGACCAGAAAATATGGAGAGTATCAGCAATTGTGTTGGGACAAAAGGAGCAAAAAGGTGAGGAGTTGGGATTTATTTTATTTAGAAAAGATGGTGTGTGGTAAGCATTATTATTAATCATGATTTGTGTATAGATTAGTTTTTTATAGGGTGTGAGTTTTGTGGTTATATCTATTGCTGCCACTATTTGTTCAATTGTTAAGTTTACATTTTTGGTGGTCCAGTATTTTGAGTATACTATTTCATTTTGATATTTGGATCGGTTGATTAGTTTATAGGTGTTTGAAAGCATTTTAGTTTTTTGTAGTAAATAGGAAATAATTTGTTGATAAAGCTGAAATTCTTGTGAATTTATGTTGATTCCTGCAGTTTTTAAATTTACTAAATACATTATTTGTTTAATTATCAGGCAATATTTTTTATTTGCCGCCAAGTGCTCAATGATAAACTCTATGGGTTTATCTTTTATTTGATAGAAATCCCATATTGTACAGTTTTTAATAATTGGATATTTTTCTAGATTTAACATATTATTATTTAACTTAATTTCAGGATTTTTATGAATTGGTTGTGCCATAATTAGGGAGTTTTTTATATTTAGAGAAGAGATAAGAGATTGAAAACTTATTACTTTGTTAATTATTATCGGATGAATATTGAGGTTCCTTAGATTTTTGCTGCTAAGAAAAGGAATAGCTTTTGGGTTAACAGTAGAAGTGCTTAAATATTGATAATATATTTTTATCCAGAGAGGGAACCAAGAAGTGTCATGTGGGTCATAATGTGTTAGGTGAACAATATGATTAGCATTGATGATATGATAATATGTCTGGAAATCGGGAAAACTTAAGCCACCTTTTTCTTTGGGTGATGCAAGTTTTTTGTAACTAATTCTAACGTTTTTCGGGTGCCACATAAATTTACCCAATGTTGTTTCCATTTTGACAAAGAATTTGTTTGTCATGCTTTGACTAATGGCCTGAAATTGATACAGAATTTTTGGAAGTATATTCATTTTTATGATTGATGCCTTGGAGAGGAGAGAGAGGTTTAATTTTTCCCCAAGTCTTTTGTAATTTTTGACCAAACCATGTACAGATTTTCTTTTATAATTTCCTTTTGTGGGTGGATAAATGTAACATCTAAATATTTGAGTGAGTATTCTATTTTAATTTTTGAGTCTGGAAAGAAAAACTCCTTATGGTTAAGAGGATTTAGCGGGAAAATTTTTGATTTACTCGTGTTCATAGCATAATTTGATATTGTAGAAAATTTGTCAATGGAATTTAAAATTTTTATCAAATCAGTAGAAAGTTGTTGAAAATAGATGCTGAGGTCATCAGCATAAGCTGTGTATTTGGTTAGAACCTTTGAAATATAAACAGGGTGGTTAAAAGTTTTTTGACTTAATTTTAAAAGGAGAGCTTCTAAATAGAGGTTGAAAAGATATGGAGAAAGTGGGCATCCTTGTCTGGTTCCATTTATTATATGTATAGGGTGCAAATGCTTTTTATTTATATGTAATGTAGTGGTGGCCTTATTATATAGAACTTTGATCATAGCAATAAATTCTTCAGGTAAAGCGAAAAGTTTTAATATTTTGAACAAGAAGTTAAGATTAACTCTGTCAAAAGCTTTTTGCGCGTCCACAGAGAGAGCATACTTCGGGGAGGCATCTTTGACTGTCATATTTATTATAGCTTCTATTGATAATGTGTTATCCCATACTTGTCTGCTTTTCATAAAACCTAGCTGTTCTGCAGATATGATGGAAGGAATTACTTTATTCATTCTATGGGCCAATATTTTTGCTAATATTTTTATGTCTAGGTTGATTAGTGTAATTGGGCGGTAGTCGTTGAGATTAATACCAGGTGTATTTGGTTTTGGTATAAGGATCATTTTAGAGTTGTTAATATATAGGTCTGTGATTCCAAATGTTCTTATATAGTTGTAAACTTTGAGTAGGATTGGGACTAGGTGTTTCATGAATGATTTATAAAATTCTGGTATATAGCCATCCGGGCCTGGGGATTTTCCTGATTTCAAATTGTTGATGGCTATGTATATTTCTTCAGCAGTTATTGATGTTTTAAGAAGCTCTATCTGTGCATCTATTATATGTGAGAAATGTAGGTCATCTAAAAAATTTTTAGTTCCTATTTCATCTTCCGGGGGGTGGGGGCCATAGATCTCCTGATAAATTTCTTTGAAAGTTTTTATGATTTCCTCATCCGAATTGATAGATTTATTTTTATGCTTAATTTGTTTTATTGATGAAGAAGGGGGGTTTATGTTGATTATTCTGGCTAGGATTTTAGATGGAGTTTGGTCCCATTCTGAGTATTTGTGTAGAAGTTTAAGTTCAGTGAGAGAGAGCTGATTAATTTGTATTTCTTGTATTTGTTTTTGGATAGAAGTGATCTGTTTCTCTAGGTCTGGGTCATGGCTAAGTTGCATTTGTAGTTCAAGTTATAACTATTGGTTTTATTATGCTGAATCCCTCTATAGCTATTCTGTTATAACCAACACAGAGCTGTGACCACCCATGGTCCTATTCTGTTATAACCAACACAGAGCTGTGACCATGTGACCACCCATGGTCTTTTATTCAAGACTCTGAGAAGCATGGAAAACCCTGAACTGTGAGATACGAGCTTTTCATCAAATAATGAAGAAAGGCTGCACTGAGCTGTGTTCAGCACACCATTACTGCTGGACTCACTCTATAGTGGGTTGTTTACACAAGAGCTTTTTTCTCTAGGACAGACCTGCAATATCTATACAACCTTAGAAATCCTGGTCTGATGCTCAAATATCCTGCACTAAGTCCATATAAGCATATTCTGAGCTACAGTACACCGCTGACCAAATAACCAGGCATTTCTCCATGTAAGTGAGCCTAAACACACCAAACTCCAAGCAATTATAGTCTCCCTTCCCCCTCTGACTCATTCCTGTCCAAACCATATAGCTTCTATAGCCAAACTGAATGAGATGCGTATTTTGAAACACTGGAAGAATTGCTTCATGCTGTCTGACAATAATCTTCTCAAACACCGTAACATGGTGCAAGAGATATATTTAATGCCCTTGGAGGCAAAAATCTCATACACAGTAAACTCAGACACCAAAATCATCAGCAGTACACCACACATCATATCTATCCAAGACCATCACAATACACACAAGCCATCATACGCTGAGGTTCTAAACATTAACTTGTCTAAACCTCAAAGACCTCCAAAATGTAACGCAGTCACAAAGCACACTCAGCAGGTTAATCCTACCACCACCTCTTATAGCACAAGGGGTCCCAAAGTCACAAATGTTGACACTATAAAGTAGGCATCCACCCAACCAAGCATTCTACTTATAGGTGACTCCATTGTAAGATATGCAATTAGGTTCATAGGTAGGTACTAGGCTATCTGCCTGAAGGCATTTATAAGCATTTATTGTACCTCTAACCAGGCTGAGAATGGCTGAGGGATGGTTAGTTGCTGGTCTGGTGCCAGAATCTGTCAGATCACACACTCACTCCAGTCCTTGAGCAAAAAGTACCAGCATAACTCTGTCATAGTACATCTGGGTGTCAATTACTTGAGATGTACTTTCCTGGACTATATGAAAACAGACATGATGTACCTCTCAACCTGTATGTCTCAGATGGGTGTAGGCCTAGCACTGAGCAACATTCTACCTTCTCAATTCTCCTCCATCCCTTAGCCACTGTACCAGTCACCTTCCACCCCATGAACTCTGCTCTCCCCTCCCACCAACACTTGTACTAATATTTCACACTCTTTGACATAACAGATTCATCTTTACTCTCACCACCTGCCCCTCTACTGAAACATACTTACACATACTCTTCTCAGATTTACTTCTCTTATAGCTCCACCCTACCACTCCTAGATAACTCCTCCCACTGTTGATTCTCTCATCTCATCTCTAGTTCTTATCCCACCCGATATCCACACGTTTTTATATACCTATTCTATCCTTTATTCTTCTGTTACAAAGATGCTCTACTATGTGATCTTACAGACAACTGGGCAATGCTCACACCAAGAATCCGCTCACCAATCAACAGCCATTGTCACTAAACACAGCTGCCATTTACATACTTTAAATGCACCATACCACTTCAAAGACTCTGCCAGTTTGTACTACAAATAAAGAATTCTTAAATACCATCAGACACATCTATACCTAAAAACAAAAATAAAAATTGCTTCAAAAGGGACACCCCTGTCTTACCTGTGCTCTCTCAAAATAGTTCAGTGAGTAGACATCTTCCCAAATCTAGGTCTTAGCAATCACTAACACAATTAGCAAGTCGCCTCCAACCCCAGTACTACAACACTCCCTTTTCTCAACCGAAAAACAAAAACTAAACATAGTCTTAGTAAACATCTGCAGCATATGTAACACCACAGAGCTCAAAGTATGGAAGGCATAATTTACCCCAGATATTCTGGTAATTACTGAAACCTGGCTAAGCTCAGCATAAAAGACAGTGAAATGCTTCCCCTTGAGTATAACATCGTAAGAACAGAATGAACCCTAAAAAGGTAGGATACCACTATCCCATACTCCAACTTGTATGAACTAAATCCTTTCAACAAGAGTATTCCCATGTTCACCAATGCCAAAATACTCATCTCATACCTCAAATTAAATACCAAAAGCAACTTGGTCTCATTGCTTTCAACATCAGCCACAAGACATCCTATACTGAAAATCCAATACTGTTCTTAATGAAAAAAATGTATTGGGAGACATAAATATTGACTGCAGAAACATTACCACCAGTTTTCCCAGTTCCGGTATTAACATATAGAGTGTTAAAAAGATAATCACCTAACTCACTAACTATAACACAACTTATGCCAAGAGCTCTACCCTAAATTAGAACCTTTCAAGATTCTGTTAGCAGCCATCTTCCCACTACTCATAGATTAATCACCCATTATGTCAAACAACTTGACTACAAATGAAACTGTATGCTTGACATCTTCACATCAGCACTAGAATCTAAAAACTGGTCTAATCTAAAAATCCTTCCTTTGGATGAAACAGTCTTCACTTTCAATATAATATTATTGAATATTCTAAATAACGCAACACCCATTAGAAGAGAGAAAGAGGTAAAACCAACCACCCCCTAGCTAACAATACTATTACTATATATCTTACACACAAGGATAAAGCCTGGGAAAAATGGCAAATGAATAAAACACCAAAACTTCTGCAAGAGTTTAGAGAACTTCAAAACATTACAAAAAAAAAAAAAAAAATGTAAACAATGACAAAAAACAACATTATAATAATCTTCAGAACTGTCATACACATAACCCCCCAAAAAAATTATTGGTCTCCATAAAACAATCCATCTATGGACTAAAACAATTGAAATTATTCAACTAACCTGTCCCTACTTCAAATTGACAGCTGGTTTAATACCTACTTCATAGATAGCCATACTTCTCATCCTCTCAGTGCAAGAAATTTGGACAAATACTGGCAAAAATGGGGGGACAAAGGCCCAAAAATGGGGACATATTTTAAATATTACTCATAATCTTAGAAAGCTGCTAGAGTAATATGATTTGTTTTAACATACATTTTCTGAAGGATTTGAAATCTCAAACTCAAATGTATTATTTAGTGACTTCAGTCCACAGATCATCCCAGTAATTTTTCAGAAAAACATAGATTTTTATGAGGAACAGACTAAAACATGAGCCAAAATCTGGACATTCTGCAAAAATCTGTACAGTTGAGAGGCACTAAGATAGCATAGCTGCACTTATCAAAAACAACCTTAACATATATAATGCCCCCTACCCCACCCCAAACCCCTCCAACTACTACACTACCTTTCTGTTTAAAACTGCCCCTTCTTCATATGTGAGAAGGATTACTTCACAATCTCAAACTGTACTCCTCATCTGCTGATATCTGCCCACCTGAATTTCTCAATACAGCAGCCAGTGCTACAGCATAGCTTATCAGTGTCGGCCCTTATAGAGAGATCAGTACAAGAGCCTTATGTTCCTTTCTCTGGAAAAAAATCACACATAAACCCACTATATAAAGGTGGACCTCAACAGAAATACCCATCTTTAGACCCATCACCATCCTGTCCCTCCTCCCAAAAACATTCAGAAAAAAGTATCCACAAACAACTTCTTCACTACCTTCTTCAAAAAGACTCTGGACATCTGCACAACATGGCTTTGGCCAGTGCATAGTACTACCATTGTCCTGATATCCTTCCCAGACAACACCAACAAAGTGAGGGACAATGATAAATTTGTATCTTCCTTATTCTTAGCCCTGTCTAAGGCCTTTAGCACTGCACCACACAACAAACCCCTATACAAAATGTCTCCCCTTAGTCTCACACATACCACTGTCACCTGGTTCAGATGCTACCTGTCTGTTAATTGGCTCTGCACCCTATTCTTTTTCTTGACAGTTACTACAGGTGTACCCCGAGCCTCTATCCTTGGTCTCCTGCTTTCTAACATATTTGCTAACAATCTCTATACTTCTTCCCAACATGCCTCTCACACAATACACAGATGACACTACTCTCACTTGCTCTTCTGATGGCCCAAACCATCTTTAACAAACAACACAAGAAGTCTTTAGTGCCACTGAAAGCTGGCTCCAACATAGTGAATTACTGCTCAACCCTATAAAATAAAATTAATCCTTATTTTTTCCCAGCTCACACAGACTTGACAAAAGAAACTTCAGAAAGGTGCTTCTATCACATATTCATATGCCCGAATGAGTGTAAGTTGCAATATTGGGTCAAAAAGCTCAAAGAACATAACGGGACTGTTATTGTGCTGGATTGAGACACAGCAAGGATCAGTGTATTGCTCCTTTCCCTATTGAATTGCAATCTCATAGTAGGTGTATATATAATTAGATAATTAGTAGGGGACATGGGGTGGAGCCAGGGCGGGGTTGCCCCTGTAAAAAACTAGTGCCTTGTGTATTTCTGTGTTTCAATGTTTTTGGAATTCTGTTTGCTTTCATTCTTCAAGCTTTCTGGCTCAGTATTATGGCTTACAGTCATTTGTCCATTTGACTATAGGATTGGAACCCATTCAATATCATCTCCCCAAACAACACTGACATTGAAATAGTATCCCATACTAAATTACATGGCATGACCGGAGATGATAGACTAAAATTTGACTTGCATATTCCAAATGCAAAAAAACACCAAAAGTTAGGAATTCTCGACAGAGCAAAAAACTTCCTCTCAACTACAACTAAAGTAACACCCAGAATCACAATGCATCCATGTGCTGAGCTGATTGTGAGTGATGTTCGATATTTGAGCAAAACTAAACTTAGTAAGCTCTCTCACTGTTACAACCATATTGCCAGATTTGCCATATGCTCAACATATAGGACACATCACTGTCAAAACCTCAGCTGTCCTGGGTGGCTAGAACTGCCTAGCCTACTTCTGTTCAATCAATTATAGTAGCGCACAAAATTCTGTACCACCCTGAAAATACTCCAGCACCCAAAAATATCATAAAGCCATACAGTAATTCAAGGCAACTATGATCATCCAATAAACTGTTGGTTCAAACCCACAAAGCTGCCATTAATTCAGCCGGCGACTCCCTGTTTGCCAATGTCGTTGATAAAACTTGGAATTCACTTCTATCTAACCTTACCCTCGAACCTTCAAGTCTCTTCAAAAAAGGCCTCAAACCGTATTTTAAAGAGCACTGGCTGTGTCCCTGTACTAACCCTGATTAATCACTACTTATTCAATGCCTTATTTAAATTAATATTGTACTCATCTCTTACTCATAATAGCTTGCTGCAACCTGTTGTTTTTGTATACTTTTACACACACTGTATATTGTACCTACTAGAGGGGTTAATATGTTTGACTCATATCTTTTATGTTCTATCTGTGTTATCTGGAGCTTTTCTCCCCGGGCCTTCACTGAAAATGGACATATATCCAGTCAGACTATCCCGGTCAACAAATGCAAAATAAAATAAATAAATAAATGTATATTACCTTCACTGATTCTGACCATATAGCTAACCAACTGGCCAACAAATTCACTATTCCCTCCATCTATCCCACAAGATATACTTGAAACCAACTCACCTCCAGCTATCACACAAGACCAAGTCCTGAAAGCACTATCAAAAGCTAAAACATGGCATCACTGAGTCCTGACAATACACCTGGATGCAGCTTAAATAGCATGAAGCATGATTTAGTCACCCCTCTGACAACACTGCTTGACCTCAGCCTCCATACAGGTTCTGTAACAAGCAAATGAGGAATAGTTATTGTCATTCCCCTGCATATGGGAAGACCACAGACCCAGGCAATTACAAACTCATAAGTCTGATCAGCCTCATATACAAAGCCATGGAAAGCCTTATCATGGAATCAATAAGTAAGGACATAGGAAACATCCAAAGACTGGGCCCATTTCAGTTTGGATTTGTCAGTGGACATGTCACGGTTACTGAACCTAGTCAGCTTCTTTGAAAATGGATGAAGGTAAAAAGGTACACAGAGCATACCATACCCTGGCCAAGGCATTTGACACAATTTCTCACTGACGTGCAGTAGAAAAGCTAAATAAATTAGGAACAAACTACTACATCATCTGCCAGATTGCCAACTAGCTCACAAATAGGATACAAGAGATCAAACTAAGGGACAGTACCTCCACAAAGAGAGTAGTCACCAATGCAGCTCCCAGGGTGTGGTTATGGGACCTCTTCTGTTTGGTATCTACTTCCCAAAGTAAAAGCCAAAACCAAAGGCCTCTGGATGGCTATGTTTGCAGATGATTGCAAGCATGGAGCAGTTATTGAATCCAGAAATGGCTTATCCATCCTGCAGAAAGTTTTGTCTCAAACAAGAAACTGGTGCTGACATTATGGACTAAAGCTAAATGCCACAAAAAAAACATTATCTTATCCTTTGGGAAGTCATCATCCTCAGGGAAGTACCACACTGACAATATGCCCCTGACAGTTGATAAACTTATTCAGGATTTTGGAATGTATGTGGACAATGACCTACCTGTCAACTAACATGTGTCCAATGTTGTGCGAAAGTCGTCCTATATTGTGCAGCTTATAAGCAAAGGGATTGTGACTAGATCTAGAGATGTCATTGACTCCCCCCCCCACCTCTTAGTCAGCCCTAATTAGGACAGTGATTAAAATAATGCTCCCTTTGGCATGCACATGTCCAAATACATGCAATAACTGGAATGCTCACAGAGATACCTTACTAAAAGGATACAAGACCTAAACAGTATCTCCTATACAGAACACATGAAAGCTCTGTCACTAAGCTCACTATCCTGCAAACTGCTAAGAGCCAACCTGAGTCTGGCATACAAGGCATCCTTCTGACCCAATACTCACTGACGTACTGCATATCAGCAAGGGAAACAGCATCAGAAATATTTGGTCCAGGGATCTAAACCTCTTCTGCAGCATCAGTAGAATGGTTTGGCAGGGCAGGTATGTCTTGCAGAGGATACCACTGCTCTGGAACAGACATCCATGTAAAATAATCCATGTCTATATTCAAGCTAGAATGGGTTATATGGATGAGTAATAGAAAACTTACTCAAGGACTGCCCCCTGTACTACTAGCTGGACAGAGGCAGCTCATGGGTCTCCTCAAATTATCTAAGATATGATCCCAGTTATTCTCACTAGGGGAAATATGTAATTATTGACCATTGGATGGGTAAGGTGATTCTAATAGGTTCATAGGTGTGTACTAGGATAATGGCCTGGAGCCTTTACAAGCCTAGCCCTGGCATCGTGCCACCCGACCTTAGTTCCAAGTGCCTCTGTCGAGCAGAGCCACTGGAGTGATCCCGGGATGAATTTTCTATTTCCTATCCAGTCATCAAGATTTTTCTTAAAGAGGGCCAATGAGGTACTCTGCTTGACATGTATGGGAAGTCTACTCCATAGCATGGGCAGTCTCTGTGTTACGAACCTGTCCCTCCAGCATGTTGTCTTGATTGTGGTAATGAGGTTGAGGTCTTTGGAGTGTGTGGTGCGGAGGGATTGGGATTTCTTTAGATGTAGCATTTCTAACAGAGCTGGGTCAGACATGGCTTTGTAAGTCAAGCAGAGATCGCCTCTAAGTAGGTGATATGACACAGAATAGTTGGAGTTTTGAGTCTGTCCATACAGGACAAGTGCTTGAGGCCTAGAATCCTCTTTGTGAGGTACTTTTCTGGCCTCTCCAGTTGTTGCAGATGTCTGATGAGGTGCATGCCAAATGGGGCATTGTACTCGATGACTGGCCTAATTAGGGAAGAGTAGAGGGAGACAATGACCTCTTTCTTCCTGGATGCAAAACCCTTAGTAAGGAGATGTTCCACATAGAAGGACTTTCTGACCACAGTGGCAATGTGGTGGTCAAGAGAGGTTGCTGTCAACCTTTGTTCCCAGATCTCTTATAACTCCTGCTGTATTCAATGGACTACCATCGATGTGGTAATTCATGGGAACCAGGTTTTTCCCAAAGGGGATGATGACACATTTTTTTGGCATTGAGCTTAAGGCCATGGTTCTGACATCAGTTGTTGGTCTCAGCGAGGCCTTTCTGTAAGATGTCAACATCACTTAGAGAGTTAATAATATATCCCAACTTGCAATCGTCTGCAAACTTTGTCAGACAGAGACCCTTTGTGTTGTTCTGGACTTCAGAGAAGTAGATACCAAACAGGAGAGGACCCAGGATCAAACCCTGTGGAATTCCACTTGTGACTGGTCAGCAGTCTGACTTGGAGTCAGCTACTTTCACACTGTGGGTTCTATCTGAGAGCCAGTTTGCAACCCACCTACTGATACAGGGTTTGATGCCTAGCTTAGTGAGTTTTTCTATGATTCTTGACTGGTGAATGGTATCAAAGGCCTTGGCCAGATCAAGGTAGGTTGTATGAACTACCATGCCTTCATCCACAGCTCTGGTGACTGCCTCAAAGAAGTCGACCAAGTTGAGCAGGCATGATGTACCCTTCACAAAACCAAACTGTGTGGGATCAAGAGTTTGGAGATTCCCTGTATCCTTGTTTATTAGGTCCATGATGATGCATTCCATAGCTTTCCATATCCAACTCATCAGGCTAATGTGGCAATAGTTCCCGGGGTCTGTAGTCACTCCTCCTTTATGGAGAGGGATGACTGTAGCAGTGTGCCATTCAGTAGGGACAAACCCTGAGGTAAAACTGTGCTTGAACAGGGCACACAGGTGAGGTGCCAATTCACTCTGTAGTTCATGTAGAACACAACCAGAGATATTGTCAGGTCCCACAAAAGCTGTATTCTTGGCCTTGGACAGTGCTGTTTTAACCTGTACAGAAGTAATACTGGGTGCCTGGTGATCTACTGGTATTGTGATTGGTCCTCTGGGGGGGGGGGGGGGGTTGGTAAAGTTGGGACTGAATCTGTCAGCGATATCTGTTGGCTTGGTATAAGTCAGTAGGTCAGAACAAATCTGGGTATTGCTATGGAGATTCCTTACATAACTATAGAAGGCCCTGTGGTTGTCTTTACTATCTGCTACAATTCTGTTTTCATAGCTAGCTTTGGAGGATTTGATGAGGGATCTCAACTTTTTGTTGAAGCTGATAAAGGAGTTTTTTCCAGTCTTGGGACTTCACCTTATTCTGCGTCAGTTTCCTCCTTGTGGTGTAGAGTTTGTTCCTTTTTTTGGAGGAGAGCATCTTGGTTCTATTGGGTATGGTGAGATCCATGCATTTGTGTACGTGTTTGTACAGTGCATTGGTGTATGATTCAGCGGTCATGCAACTATTCTCCATTTGCATGGGTGCCGTGAAGTTAGCCACCTCTGGTTAATTCAAGCACTAAAGGGGAAACTGGCTGGCTTAAAATGACCCACAAGGGCAGCTAGCCTAATTCTTACCTATAAAAGATACTCTGTCTATTCTGACTATCCTTTGCTTACCTGTCTTGCTATTTACAATTTACCTACATTTTGTTTTAATCCCCTGATGTCCCACTAAAATTTGAAAACCTATTTTGCACTTCTCTACCTTCTGTTTGCCAAAGTTGTATTGACCTACTTTTGTAAGTTCTGTTGTACACCACATTTTGGCCCAGATCATGACTGAAAAGGGTTGTTTGAACCAGTTCACTTACCCATTTAACAAATATACATGCATAAACACACACCAAATAAAACGTGTTACAATTGTTTGTGAAGTTTCAGTATGAGTAAATACACACACAATACAATGATAGTCTGTAAGAACATGGTTTCTTATACAGTGGTTAATGATTTTTCTTTTTTACTGTTGAACTGATTCTATTGTAATTATAACAACAATAATTCTTCAGTAATGATATACCACTTTAATACGGGTGTCTATGGTTGGCTTCTCAAGATATCACTTCATTAACTGTACTAATAATTACACCAATCAGTTCAAACAGGTTTTAGTACATTTGACATCAATCAGATAATCTTATTTTATTGTTCATTCTGTGTCACATACAGGTTAATTTTGAAAGCAAATACTTGCAGATAAAATTACATTTAATAACATTATCCGCTACAATACTAAGAACCTGAATGAAAATCAAAGTACAGTAAGTATCATTTCCTGGCCAAAGTTGCATTTAATTTCTACTTACTATTAGCTATTAAGTTTATTAAGGGTTTTGCATGGTACACATTCATTAAAATGCTGGACTTTACTATAAAGCATGATGACAAGGTGCAATTGTTTATTTTTATTTGTTCTAACTGCGATGTCTTAGGCCTGATTGATATTCTTAATGGATAGGTTCATAGGTAAGTACTAGGCTATCTGCCCAAGGGCATTTATAAGCCTAGCCAGAGTGTGTTGACTTTCACCACCCCCTTAGATTAGTTCCCTGTGCCTCTGACCAGCAGAGCCATTACTTCCCTGCGCCTCTGTCCAGTAGAGCCACTGCAGTGATATCCGGGGTAAATTTTCTGTTTCCCATCCACCCGTCAAGGTTTCTCTTAAAGAATGCTACTGTGGGGCTCTGCCTGATGTATATTGGAATCTTGTTCCAATGCTTGGGGAGTCTCTGGGTCAGGAATATATACCTCCAGCATGTCCTATTTATCGTTGTGGTAAGGTTTATATCCCTAGAGTGTGTGGCTCTCAGGGATTTGTTTTTTTTTTAGGTGGAGCATATCCATCAATTCGGAGTTGGACATGGCCTTGTATGTCAAGCAGTGATAACCTCTGTGTAAGCGGTAAGCAACCGAGTACAGCTGGAGCTTCTTTAGTTGGGCTGCATAGGACATCTGTTTGAGGCCAGTGATCCTCTTGGTGAGATGCTTTTGTGGTCTTTCCAGCTGTTGGAGGTGTCTTGTAAGGTACATCCAAAATGAGGCATTGTATTCTACAATGGGTCTAATAAGTGATGAGTAGAGAGGCACAACAACTTCCTTTGTTCTGGATGAGAACCCTTTTGAGATTAGGTGGGCCACGTAGAAGGATTTTCTAACCACCTTGGCAATATGATTATCAAAGGAGAGATTGCTATCTACTTGGGTCCCTAGATCCCTTATTACTTTTTCTGTATTTAGGGGACTAGCACCTATGTGGTAGTTTGCGGGTACTTTGTTTTTTCCAGAGGGGATGACTATGCACTTTTTGGCATTCAGCCTGAGGCCATGATTTTGACACCAGGTATCTGTCTCAGTGAGACCCTTCTGGAGGGTGTCTGTATCAGCCGGAGAATGAATTATGGCCGCTAGTTTGCAGTCGTCTGCAAACTTGGTCAGCCAAAGTCATCCTGTGCTTGCCTGTACCTCTGAGAAGTATATACCGAACTGAAGGTGTCCTAGGACTGAGCCCTGGGGGACACCACTTGTAACCGGTTTAGAGTCAGACCTGGAGTCTGCAACTCTCACCATGTGGGTTCTTTCCATGAGCCAATTTGCAACCCATCCCATGATGTAGGAGTTAATGTTCAGGTTGGTGAGTTTGTCTGACTATGTTTGAAAGCCTTTTTACTTCACTAATAGAGCCTTTCAGTGTTCAGAAGTACTCTGGAGGTATGCCTTATGAATGAGAAGGAAGGCTTCTCATGCTAGTCATTGCTCCAAAAGTTATCCGTGGTCTTCTGAAATTAATTTAGCTTATTAAGAAGCAGACTCTAAGAGTAGCCTGCTGATAAGCACTACTCCCTACCTTGCAGCACCACTGGCCATGAGCAGGTCTGTGAAATGTTCTGGATGAACATTTCACCACCTACCAGGCAAAGATATCCTAGAAAAAGGTCAGACTATCTGTCCACAGAATTCTCTTCAGTGATTGACCACTGGGCAGCCCTTTTCCTCATGGTGGACAGGTGGCGCAGCACAGCCCACCTGTCAACAAGAAAACCATTAGCTATGTACCCCTGTAAGTCTGCTGCAAATTATTTTGGTAACAAGGTGCCATTAACAGACTGGATCTCCCACCAGCTGACTCCATGGCCAGTGTAGTAACTCCACCCTTCCTGGTGACTACTTCTTGGTTGGTGTTTGCATTTCCTGATTATGAGGAGTTTGCTAGTGCTTTCTCAAGTATGCGACTGATGACAAAAGGCTGGCTGCTGGCTAGTCTTTTTATGTTCAGACAATTAATCTTGTTTCCAAAAAGGGTTACTCTTTTGCTGACCACATTTACAACTGTATTAGTGGGACATGACAGTTAAGCATCAAGAGGACTTTTTAAAATCTAATTTATACTACTTATCCCATGGGGTGATCCTCACAAATCAAGCATGGCACTATACATAGACACTGATTTCATGGTTTCATTTGCAATGCCCAGTCCAGAAGCACCTTCTTACAATGTTCTGTGTAATGCAGGCTCTACCAATGTTTATGTATCCATGTGTAGCCTTCTGATGGTGGGAAAGCCCACTCTTTCCCACCCCACACAGAACAGCTGTCCACTGGCAATTCATTCCTACTCCTCTGAGGAGATGCTTCTGGTCTAGGGATTGGTTACTTGAACCCAAGTCCCCATTTTTGTACTTCTGGTTACAACTTTTGTACCAGTACAGCCATCTGCATCTACAATGAGCTTGACATACTGTGCTTTTGCAAAGAAAGCCCCATATCTATGCTAGTGCATTTGCAGTATATTTAGAAGACATGCTTATTATTACTTGAGCATGAATTTAATGAGCATACTGTATACTACAAAGTTGTATTAATGACTGATCTTTTGGTACAAAGCATCAGACAAAAAATTTTAAGTGGCTGAATAGTTACTTACATATAATATTAAAACAATTAGCTTTTGATAATATTTCAGTCAAGGATGATATAATCTTTTATATGTGGAATTATACAGGAATATTCAAATGCTGTAATCGAACATTCACAATAAAATTATTATTTTTTTACCTAATGTAAACAACGAGTCTCAGCACATCAGAAATAATGTACACACTAACTATACTAATAGATACAATGCTATGGGGATTAGTAAATATAACTAGAATGTTTTAGTATCGTATAAAGTGAATAATAGTATAGGAGAGAAAGATACCCTTTTAAGAAAAAAAAAATACACTTCCAAATGATGTAACTGTTATGTATGCAAATATATTAATAATTATTTTATTCAATGCTGTAAGAGAAAATATTGCTTTATTGGATTCAGGGACAGAAACATTTTTTGCTGGGATGGGGATTTTCTTTTACCAGTTTTTGAAGTGGATATATTGCACAGTTGAAATATATTGTTACAATGGATATGAGAAGAGTTTAGTGTGGGATGGGGATTTTTATCCCTACTTCAGAGTAGGGTTAAAACTGTGAGATGCAGCAACCTCTCACTTAGTATATCATTTGTCAGAGTGTTTGTGTTTATTTTGAATTATCTAAACACAAACTCTTTGAACATATAACAGTTTTAAACAGGTCATCTAAAAGTCAAATTTCTTTCCTTCAAGTCCCTATCTGTCCTAGTTTGTGGGAGTGCAGGTAGTAGTGCAGGTGGATGCAAAAGATCCCACATCATCTCTTGAAAAGAATAGGGTAAGTTCTCAGATGTCCTGACCAAAATTCCCTTAGTTGTATAAATACCATCTCAGGACCTTCCTGAAAAGAGGTCACTTGCATAGTGGTACTAACCAAGGCAACAAAGGATAAATAAATACATTAATTAAAATAAATAAAATTAATGAAAACAAGCCACATCCTATTTTAAAATACAGCAATCAAGATTAATTAGACAAGCTGAGTTTCAACCCCCCCCCCCTATAGTTATATACTCCAACACCAAGACTGCGCAAACAGAACAAAAATATTGCTATGGCTGGGCGAAGTGTATTGTGTAAATCTCACTGAAGACACAGAAACAATAGAATCTCACATGATAATACTGTCCAACAGCTATGAAATATACCAGAGCAGCAGATGTCTTTGTTTCCACTGAAATACATAATAAAAAAAGCATTATAATGTAACATTATATACCCTTTCCTTGGTATAAAAGAACTTGTTCAGATGCAATATCTCACATAGCGGTTGCAACTTAACCATAATATATATATATATATATATATATATATATATATATATATATATATATAATAGTAGTGCCTAAAGGTACACTGCTTAAGAACAGATATACCCAAGATTTATTTTCTAAGCAATTTTACATTTGTCTGCTTCTGAAACTGTGCATGTTGTACTTAGTAAAACATGAAATATGTTTTTTCTAATAATGACTGTTTCTTTTGTTTTCATTTCCTTGTATACATGAAACACAGAATTAAGTTCAGTTCTACGTAAATATAAACACTATTAGAATCCATTCAGAATAAATGTAAATGTCAATGTCCACCAGAAAGTGGTTGGATAATTCCAACTGAATGTATTTGTAATATGATGTAAGCATATCTTCTCATTAACTGCTTATTAAGTAGAACTTCTGTAAGGAGTAAATGTATTGATGGTTATACTATAAAGGATCATTATTACTGAAATACAAGTATGCTGATTGGACAGCCTGACCAAAGTGCCCATTGTAAATCGAGCTACTGCGGTGGTGGTGCTGCGGTAGCATTGTCGTCTCACAGTAAGACGCTGTCCGGTTCGATTCTCAGCTAGAGTGTCTTCTGCATGGAGACATGCATGAATGGGCGTACCTTAGTTGAAGGTTGTGCGGCAGAGCTGGCAACTCGGCACGTAAAAATCAACTGCCAATCATTAGCGGACCAGAGTTCCGCTATGATGACCCCTAACCGGGAAAAGCCGAAAGACACAACAACCAAGAGAAAAAGTCCAGCCACTGAAGTACCATTGAGCAGCAAGATTTTCTACTGGCATATGGTGGATGACAGTAATACAAACCTCTTCAACTGGGGACAGTGCAAATTATGAGAAAAATCTGGTATTTTCTGCAGAATTGAAAAAAAAAAGAAAATCTCTGATTTTCTTCATATTTTTGCACTATCCCTCCTAAAATTTTTAAATGGTAAAAAAGAAAAAAGAAAGAAAGCAACAGAGATGATGTTTCCTCCATTCCTCTTACATTGCACTGATGCACTGTGCAAGTATGGAAATGTAAGTCCCATACACGTGCGCAGTGTGTCAATAACTAGAAGACAACATGGAAGAAGACTAAAGTGCTGTTAAACAAAGACATTATTTAAGAAAGGTCAGCAATTTACTGTCAGATAAGACAGTACACAATTTAAATTAACCATCATATATTTACTTGAACAAATCCCACAGAAGGTTACACCCAAGAGGCTAATAAACACTGTAGCCAGGTTTGAACTCCTTGTGCATTGCACCAGAATGGGAATTGAGGACGTATTTGCAACACTGTCCAAACTGAAAGATCAGCTGTGTTAGGACAGACGTACAAGAGATATTTATATATAGTTCTGAAGAAGTCTTATCCACTGTTTAAAGGATGAAAGCCCTTAACTCTGTTTTTTTCGGATTATTGTGTAATAATTTCTGAGGCTCATTTGTTCATAAGTTCATAGGTTTTTACTAGGCTATTGGCACTAGGGCCTATACAAGCCTAGCCATAACAATTCTCTGGTTATTTCTTCCCACAATATTTACTTCCCTGGACCCCTGTCTAGCAGGGCGACTGACAATTGGGTAAATTTCCTATCTCCCATCCAATCGTCAAGGTTCCCATTTGAAGAGGGCCAAAGAGGCACTCTGCTTGACATGTATGGGCAGTCTATTCCAGAGTCTGAGGAGTCTCTGGGTCAGAAACCTATCCCTCCAGCATGTTTTGTTCATTGTCATGACAAGGTTTAAATCCCTGGAGTGTGTGGCTCTGAGGGATTGGAATTTCTTTAAGTGTAGCATGTCCAACAGCTCTGGGTTTGACATGGCCTTGTATATTAAGCAGAGATCGCCTCCAAGTAGACGATATGCAAAAGAGTATAGCTGGAGTTTTTTTAGATGGTCAACATAGGGCATCTGCTTTAGGGCTGTGATTCTTTTAGTGAGGTATTTCTGCAGCCTTTCCAGTTGTTGCAGATGTCTTGGGAGGTACATACCAAATGGGGCATTGTATTCTATAATGGGTCTAATGAGGGACGAGTACAGTGGGACAATGACCTCCTTTTTTCAGGATGAAAAGCCCTTAGTGATGAGGTGTGCCACATAGAAGGATTTCCTGACTGTTGTGGTGATGTGGTTATCGAAAGTGAGACCACTGTCCATCTGTGTCCCTAAGTCTCTTATCATACTTTCGGTGTTTAGTGTACTGACACCTATGTGGTAATTCATGGGTACATGTCTTTTCCCAAAGGGGATAGCTATACATTTCTTAGCACAGAGCTTGAACCCATGGCTCTGGCACCAAGCATCTGTTTCTGGTAAGGCCCTTTTGTAGAATATCCACATCATTTGGGGATTCAATAATGGCTCTCATCTGCGAACATTGTTAGCCAGAGTCCCTTAGTGAAAGCCTGTACTTCAGAGAAGTAGATGCCAAACAAGAGCGGTCCGAGAACTGAACCCTGAGGTACTCCACTTGTCACTTGTCTGGCACTGGATTTG
The DNA here is from genome assembly GCF_019279795.1 of Protopterus annectens. Classification (NCBI taxonomy): domain Eukaryota; kingdom Metazoa; phylum Chordata; order Ceratodontiformes; family Protopteridae; genus Protopterus; species Protopterus annectens. Next base: position 361,152,760 of record NC_056742.1, read on the forward strand.
GAGTCTGCTACTTTTACAGTGTGGGTTCTGTCAGTAAGCCAGTTGGCAACCCATGCAGTGATGTAGGGATTAATGCCCAGCTTAGTAAGTTTTGTTACTTGGCTCTAATGAAGTACCAGACTGTGCAGGCTTTTTAGTTCTCAGTTTAATTTGAAAAGGTGCCATTATTTGGTGGTATACACACACACACACACACACACACAAACATATATATATATATATATATATATATATATATATATATATATATAATTTTTGTGTGTGTGTGTGTGTGTGTGTGTGTGTGTGTGTGTGTGTGTGTCTAGTACCAGACAGAATGGATGGTTTCAGACTTAAAAGGGGGAGCAGGAGGGGATGAGAAGTGGCTTCAAAATCTGGAAAATGTGTTATAGTTTTATTCAAGAGTTGAATGTAGGATCTAAAATATAGGGGTAGTGATGCTTCTGGTCTGGCATTTTACAATGATAATTAGTGCAAATTTTAGGAGAACTGCATTAAGACAACATTGCAGAGTCATTTACAAATGTGAATAAATAAATGTGCAGTTTTAAACTAACCATATATGTGATATACTTTAATTTTTCTGTTTGTTTGAATAATTTTCCATTTTAACAAAACATTTTATGCAAATTGTTTGAAAGATGTGCCTTCAGTTTCAGACATAGTCTCCACTTTCCAATTACTTCTTTTATTTCACTGTAATGTCACTTCCCAGAATGCAGTGAATCCCACAAGAATATACTGCAGGTGCAGGTTAGCTAATATTTTATCATTCTGATCTAACTTTATACTAAAAAAAAAAAAAAGTGGACACCAGTCACCAGAGTATGGACCCTGACGATATTCATACTAGCAGTATAGGAATTTTCTCCATTCCCTGAACTTCTGTTTATTTGGCTATTTAAGATGAGCAATCTCCGTTATTTATGTACATTTTTGATTAGGTTACAGTAAAAAGCTTGCTGTGAAACAGCTGCCATAATGTCAGAAGAACAGCCTGCTGTGTCAGACTGAAAGTGTTAACGTTAAAGGAAAGTAGAATGGGGCACTTTTTTGCCTATTTTATAAATCTATGGTAGTCGGGGTGCTTTAAAGATCTGCAGTACCATTATAACATATGCTAATGCAGTTTTAAATAATGAAAGAATGCCAATCATTAGTAAAAATGAAGAAACCAGGAATATTACAGGAATGTACTACTGGAAAAAAAAATCTGACTTTCTGAATTATAACAAATTATTAATTCTAGGCTGATATTAAGCAGTAGAAAACAGGATAGTGATATATTCCATGTAGTTTAATCAACATTTTCTCAGGTCATCAACATCCCTACCTAGCTGTTGCTGTTTTAAGTCAGAAACTGGAAAGTTACAGATGATGCAAATATGGTCATCATGAGACTTCTCAGGTTACTGAATCATAGAGAAAAGACAATTCTAATCACTGTAGTACTCATACTTAGAATGCAACATCTGACAAACTACACTTTATCACATATCTGGCCTTCTAAATGCTAGCCATCTAACTTAGATTTTTACATTCTGCAGTTAAAGTCCAGCCCTTCTGTCAGGCATTTGCGAAGTGTTTCTATTATGACATGAGTGAACACTGTGGTTAGTAAGTAAATATGCAAGTGTAAATTCAAATTCATGACTAACCAAAGATAAACAGGGAATTACTGAAGGTTAAATGCTGTGTACCTGCCAATGTACAATAACAGACCAGAGTTTTTTTTTGTTTTTTTTTTTTTTTTTATAAACAGCACCTTGACAACCAAACTGGGAAATCACCATTGTTAAGCTGATAGATGTTGCACCAAAAGTACATATTTATTTTCCTCTTTATTTATAAATGGTATTACTGTACCCCCGCAGAATATGTCAAAGGGCAAGACTGTTAATAACTGCATGCAGAAATCATTTGGCAGGCTAGAAAAGCCCTCAATATCTGGAGACCAGGATATTTAATCTGTTTCTAGTACACTGACAGCCAGCAAACCAAAGGAAAATGACAGAGGTGAACCTTAGGTTGCATAGAAAGATGTGTAGAGTTACATGTTGACATGAGAAGGATGATCCCAGGTATATGGGTGACTGCATTACAATCTGACCAGGGTTGGGAGTTGGCATAATGGTTAGTGTTTACCTCATAAACACAAGTTACAGGGTTTGATTCTCACCTTTGCAGGGAAATTAGCTAGGCTTAAAATAACCTGCAATTGCAGCCAGCCTAGTGCTTACTTATGAACCTATTGGGTAGTCACTCAGAACTAAAAGCCAGGTAAATGCAATGATGCTGCAGCAAAAATGGAAGATTAGCTGTGATTCCCTATCAGGTGCTAACATTCTTCATATGCAGTAGCCAAGACATCAAGGAAGGTGAGCACACAGGTAATGTTTTCAAAAGTCAGTGTGTATATGTGCAGAATCACTACTGGATGAATGAAGTCCAGTAAAAATTAAAATAAGGGAAAGTAGACATATATGTAAATACCCAAGAGGTCAACAACTTTATGGAGATTAAACAACTTAATGTGATTACAGACGTAGCAGGTGAAAAAAAATGGATCAGTTTGCTCCAGCCATCATTTTTATATGTTACCATAAAAATCAATTAACACTGAAGTGACCCCCTACAAATAATTTTTTATGTAAATGTTTTTCTCCTTCCCTCATGCACATACCAATTAGTGGGGGTTTGAAACTTGCTCCCTAAGCGTAATCCACCGATGTATGATATCATAAATGTGGGCAACTTCACTGGGGTGAACCATCCAAATACCACCCACTTTTATTGCGAGCAGTGATGTACAACATTGTGAAGGCATGGCAGGAAATGACTTACAGTTTCTGCTTTACAACTACAAGATCTCTTTCTGTGAATCATTGTGTGTGTGTGTGTGTGTGTGTGTGTGTGTGTGTGTGTGTGTGTGTGTGTGTGTGTGTGTGTTTGTACACACACACTCCTATATAATGAAAACATAGCATGCAGCATTAGAGTACAGTTAAGACTGCACACTACTCCTATTGTTGTCTATTCTCTTATAATAGTAGTGAGAGTTCAGTGTCCTGTCACGGAACCCATACTTACAACCTGTCTAGACTTCTCCTTCAGAGAATTGATTATACTCTTACTGCTGAACTCTGAGCCAACTTTAGTTTGTTCCTCTCCTCTGTGTAAACCTTCCTGCACTCAGCTTGTTTGCTGTCAGACTGTAGCTGTCTGAGGACAACTCACCTGTAGATTCATAATGTTTTACATGCCATTATTCCACTGAAAGAACAACAGATAAAGATTCCTCCTGCATGTGTTGGAGCTCTTTCCCTCTAGACTGTCCTCCCATCCCCTATTCCCCAGCCATCCCTCATGGCAATACATTTATAGGACTTGTTCTCCACCCAGAACTCCATCTATGTCCCACCCCTCTTAAAGGCATACACAAATATAAGCACACCCCAGGTACAATAATACACACATAGCTCTTAAGCCATCAGTCTGATTTTAAGCATTCCAACCTTCTTTACTCTTATATTTACTAACTGACATCAGTGATCACAACTGACTCCATCCACCCCACTCATTTATCTACTCTTACCCTTGTAACATCCCAGTGTTTTTGTTCCTCCCTCACTAACCAATCTCTCTATAAAGCTACATGCCATGCTTTTCTTAAATATTACTGCAGCTTTACTCTTCTTCTCACCTTACAACTTACCAAACTTCATTCAATCTTATACAACTTTCTCCAATTATCTGCTTCACTTCTAGCCATTCAAATCATCCCACTTCACAATCATTTCCAGTATATACAACTCACCTAATTGTTACTTCAAACTTAAATGACTAAACCCTCACACCTACCACATCAAAATAAAGTTAACTTTTAAAGTTAAACCAAACAAGCTTATCAAACTTATCCAGCTTTCTGTCTCCTACAAGTCTGAGGGGATATTCACCCCATCCATTGCTGCTCCTCCTATCCAGACTCATAAAAAGCCACCAAAGCTCACCCCAAGCCAGACACTAATTGCTACTCAGTTCAACCATCTCATCCAAAACTTGGACCATACCACCATCAGCAAAACCATCAAAACCCAACCTATCAGCCTCAATCTCACCCAAACAGCCTAAATTAATTTCCATAAATAGTGGTAGCATCTGTTATAACATTTCAGAACTCTGTGATGGATCTTGCACAATAAACTGGATATTCTTGCCATAAATGAAAAATGTCTAAAACCTTGCATACCTGACTCTGAAATATCACTTCATGGTCATAATATCATCAAGGGTAATAGAACTCAAAAAAGGTGTTGAAGTAGCTTTACTATACACTGACAATCTTAAAATGTTACCTTATAATAAACCTATTCCCAAATCCCATATTACCAAACTCATTCCCCATCTTAAACAAAATAACCATAAACAACTATACATTATAGTATTCTATATCCCCCCAGGCAGTAATGCTACAACCCGTGAAAACATCCTAAATTGGGTCCCACATACAATTTCTAATTTAAAGATAATCCTAGGTAACATTAATTTTGATTAGCAGATTATCTCCAAAAATACCCATCACCTAGCCTCAACCTATTTGGCTTGACTCAACTCATTTCCTTTGCTACACACTATAATTATCCCCAAAATTGTGGTTTAGTTCAGCAAATGGATATTGGTGTCTGAGTCCACTAAGTAAATATGCTAAGGCCAAAATTGCATATCCTCAGCTAGGGTGCTTTCTTTACTGGCCTCAATGTATTCATAAAGACAAAGTAAATAGTAAAAGGTCATGGGCATTCAGAAGCTGTATAGCTGAAACCGTTGATGTCCTTAAGGGGTCATTTGCATATATGCCATAGGCCTCTATTACAGAAGGTTTAAGGTATCGCACAGTGAAAACCCTGACTTGGCTATGTTTTTCTTGCAGTTGTTACTGAATGGTTTGACTGTGGGACTATTTAATCCCTTAGTTTGGATGTTAGTTGGGATATTTTGCAGGCACCTTAATGTTTATGGGCATTAGCTGGGTTTAAAGGCCCTGTGTTTCTAAAATATAGCCAAACAGTTCAATTATGCTGTGCTGATGAGGTAAATTAAAAGTTCAAAACATGCATGTCCATGTCTAGTGGGGTTTGACTGTATTGGCATGACTGTATCCATAAATACTCAAAAAGTAAAAAGATACTGGCATTCGGAAGCCATCCAGCTGACACATGATGTCCTTATGAGGTTATTTGCATATATCCCATGGGTCTCCATTACAGGAAGTGTGCGTGCGTGTGTGTGTGTGTGTGTGTGTGTGTGTGTGTGTGTGTGTGTATATATATATATATATATATATATATATATATATAGTGGTGCAGTAGGTAGTACACTTGCCTTTAGTGCAATAGGCTGTGAGTTCTATTCACACACCATGGAAATGGATTGCTGACATTGCAGTACAGCATAATGGGGGCTGCTGCACTCCTGAGTGTGTTATCCTACAGATGAGACAACAAACCAAGGCCCTATCTAATCTATCTGCTGGTAGCCCAGGTGAATGTAAAAGATCCCACATCACCTACGGAAAAAAAATAGGGGTCTTTTATTGGTATATAAAATAACTCTAACTCTTATTTTTACAGAATTGGAATTGCCTAGACATGGTAAGACCTTGCTGTCTCAAATTATGGTGGCTGCCAAAAAAGCAATTACTAGAAAATGGAAATCAAAATCTAAACCAACTATATTAGAAGTAGTGAATATATTAACAGAAATAAACAACTGGAACTGAGATCTTTAGAAAAAGGTAGGAGCATATTACATAGGAAAAAAATTGGAATGGGGAAACATTGCATACAGGGTAGGAATGAGGTTTAAAAGAAGGCAGGACTTAAATGAGTTATGTAATGTTTGAGTGAAACAACTGGGTAGATTATAAATGATGTATAATGTTTGCAACTGAGAGTGTGTCAGTATGGTTTGGGATGTAATATGCTTGCAACTAGGATTATGTTGGTGTGGTTTGTTTTCATTTATATAAATGTATGATTGCTTATGTCATATGTAATGGTTTAATAAGAATGTTTATTGTTTAAAAAATATAAACTCTTATTTATAAAATATTTGCAAGTGTATAAATACATATATATAAATCTGTTTACACAATCATACTAAACTTTCATCCCTATTAAAACCCTCTTCTTTTTTCATAACCATCTGATTTTACTTAATATTGTTGCTAAAATCCATTTACCATTAAACATAATTTCATTTATTATTTTATTCCATATAAGCCATGTAACATAAAATAACCTAATCTATTCTTTTAATATATTCTTTACTTCTATTCTTATAATATCCATATTTAGTGATATCCATGTTTATTTTATCCACTTCTTTTATATTTTCACAAACTCTTTTAGATTTCAAAGGCACATGTTCTGTAATTTCTTCTTCGTGACAATGTAAACATATTCTATAACTTTTCTTTTTATATGGCATATATCCTTTTACTGGCACTTTATCTATTACCAATCTCCACAAAAATCTTGACATTCTACTTTCTGATTACATCATTTGCTTCTTATTTTTATAGCTTTAATTTTTCCCCCATGGTTTTACATAGTAATGTTTTATCATTACATTCTTATACCATACTTTTCTGTCTTTTTCTGTATCACCAATTTTTATTTTCCACAAAACCTATTTTTTCCTGGTAACATTTTATTCTTTATTTATACACTGTTTTTCTCTTTTTAGCAGACCCCCAAATTTACCATACTTATATTTATACAGTTTTACTACTAATCTCTCATCTTTTTCATTTATCCACTTTAACACTTTGTACAAACAGGGGAGTAGGAATAGGGGAAATTCCCAGAGGTCTTGGCCAAATTTCCCCTAGTGGTATGAAAACCACCTCGAGTCTCCCCTGAAAAACAGGTTATTAACCTAGAGGGTCTAACCCAGTCAACAAAGGATAAATAAAAATAAATCAAAATATATATTTCTACAAATATATAGATATAGTTTGCAAACATGTAGGCAACTGGTATATGATAAATATCTTGGGCTGTTGATTAATATAGTTTGCAAATATGGATGGTTTTGATGTGTGGTAAATATCTTGTACTATAGATTCTACAGGTTTCAAAATTTCAATGCCATGCTGTATGTCTAGAACTGAATTTCCTAATCTTGCAATAAGAGTTTTTATTTATCTCACAAAGTAAAACACTGCATGCACCACTTAAGCATTGTCCTTGCTTTTGTGTTCACATGTATGCATGTGCAAACAACAATTGCTCAAGTGGAGCTTCTTTTTGGCTGTTTGCGATGTAGTTAAAACTTCATATAGATTTTCCAGCAGAAATAAGCACTACTTGAATTAACCTAGGGCAGAGTAGTGTTAAGTGATATGTCTTGTCTTCTGACATTTGCATTTGAGGTCAAAACCTAGTGCACTTAGCCAAGGATATATCATTAACAGCAATAATGTCTTATCTTAGTGGACTTTGCATGCAGAAACTGGAACACGAGCCTAGCTGAAGTAAAATGAAGTTAAGATTAACTTAAGAAAGTCAAAGTGAAACAAATTTAGTAGATGACAAAAAATACATGCTTTAAAAACAGTACAATTCCCAACTGTGGAGAGACCTTATGAAATGCATGTGCAGAGGGTAACATAACTTCAGACAATCACAATAAGGTTGCTGTAAAACCATCAGGTAATTGTTAAAGACATTCTAATGGGATATGGATGCATGATATAAGGGCCTTAATTTGTGTAAAAAATAAATAGGAGTGGATGGTTTACTATCAAAATGTCGAACGGAAAAATAATTTCTGTTTGACAGATCGAATACAAAAAACAAGAGTCAAAATATAGAACAAGTCACAATGTCGAATCAGCTGAACAAATTCAGCAGATTTAACAGTGTTGCCGAACGGATCATGTGATTTCCATATAGGAGCTCAGGTAAAGCAAACTCCTATACCTAACATCACATTTTTGCAGGGGGGCAAGCCCCCATGCACCCCCTGCTAACTATATAGTCCAACTCCAAGATCAGACTACAGTAAGGAAAGGGATGAATTTCCCAAACTGCACTATACCACAATCTATGTATGGTTCTTCGAGTTTATATAGCGAATGCACAGTGCCTTCGCTAATATAAACTTTTGTTCATTGAGATGTTCAGCCAGATGGAAATTCGAACATCTGTGTTTTTTTTTCCATCTGCAGGCATCTCAACTTGAGATTCTGGCATTAAACCGAGTGGAAAACATTGCTTGAAGCAGAATATGCTATGTCAAGGGAGGTAGGCCGTGAACAGTGATCAAACTGGTGGTATACTGGTATACTCAGATCAGAAGATGACACTGCTGGACAACTCCAGAAAGAAAGGAGGAGAACAGAGTTTGTGGTAGGTAGGAACCATCCTGGTTCAGACAGAAAAAGCCATCTTATTCTTCTTAAATCTAGGGAGATATCCCTCATGATCACAACAGTCAGAAAGAGAAGAGGAAGGAGCAGTAAGCTGAAGAACTGTAGAATGGCAACTGGGAAAAATATAGTTTGTTTGCTTTCCTAAGTATCAAGCCATGTTTAAGTTTTAATTAAGATTTATACTGTCTTGGAGATTACTTTAGTGTAAAAAGAGTCAGATTTGTAGGCTTTATAAATGTAATAACTGACTTATAGATGGTGCATATCATGTGACCAATATAGTTTTTAAGGCAAAATTTTTTTCATATTCCTGAAACTGAAATCTGAGTAACATAATACAGCATGATATTACATTTTTATTTCCTATCACTTGTTGTAGGGAAATCTTTGCTTTTGCTTATACATATGCGTATGTGTGGGTAGGTATATCTATATAGCTATCTCTCTCTCTCTCTCTATATATATATATATATATATATATATATACACACTTACTGATAAACTTGTATTTTGCATACAGTTGATTTTGTTTCACACTTGCTAGTACATTTTACTATGAGGAGTTTACATGTTTATATTTGCTTTACTTCACATTTCCTTATTTTAGTCTTATTTAAATTTTTAAGTACTTTAGCTTTTGCAGTGACTAAAGTCAAATGCAACCTCATTTTATACTTACTAAAGGATGATTATTCATATTTGTTTATTTCTGTTGTTTCTTTTTCACTTCTTCAGCTTTTGAAGTGGCGTTTAAGACAGAATTTTATCTCATTGTTTGGTATTTTACACAGCAAATTGTCTTAACTCAGAAGTGCTTTGTGCATATTCACAGCATGTGGCCTCAGGTTAGGTGACATGACTACTGAGTCATTCTCTGTCCTTTTGTACAAGCTATTCTGTTACTAAGTATACTTACGTGTACCTTTTTGTTTGAACATGGTATTTGTTATAGATAATCTGTGCCTAAACAGAGCTCCATTACCAATTCATCATTCAGGTTCAGATCCCAGATTATTTCCTCTCAATCACACTCCTCGTAGTGTCTCCGACATTACCAACAATAGTGCTGAAGTCCTCAATAGAAAGTGATACCACGTATGTACCACTTCCACTGTCTTTAAAAATGCCGAATAATCACAATAGCCTGCAGATGCATATTCACATGTAACTGACAAAGTCCTGCTTTCTGCAGTTCCCATATAGATTGAGACAACCATTTCATATACTGAGAAAAACATGAGTTCTATCCAAATGATGAGCTATTATTATCCTCATACTTGTCTGGGCCTTTCCTAAGGGGACTCTCGTGGCTGGGGGTGGGGTGGACAGCACCTCTGTTCTAAGTCTTGTTTCAGAAACAATGCTTTCTGTTGTGGTAAGATTAGCAATATCCAGATGATACTTTTGTAGCTCACACAAACTCTAGCCCATTGCCAACAATGACAGAACATTCTATATCCAAACAACTAATTCACATTTCAGTACATCTCAGTCCTGGCTACCACGTGATTGCATCACACTTGACCCCAAATCTTCACTATGCAGGTGTTGAGTCTAAATAACAGTTCTGCCCAGTGTTTTGGGAATGAACCCAACTGCACTAGTTAGGACAATGCATAAATAGTTAGTAACCATTGAACACTCCCCCAGGCCTCACTACGGGGAGGGAAGGTTGTTCCAGCAGTGTCATAGCAAGGGTAGGGTGAATAGGCAACTACCCTACCAGCAGAATGTACTTAGTGAGATCAAGACTTCCTGCATCCTTTTCTGTGTTGTACCAAATAACAACAGAAAGGCACTTAAGCACTTTATGCACTAAGCCTTTTTTGCTCTTGGTAAGGTTAAGAGGAGTGATGCAGTACTTTAGGGACCTACATTAGGAGCTTGATGATCCAGCTACAGCTCCAGTTCCAGTATTCATCTTCCAGGTGAGATTTCTTTCTTTCTTTTTTTTTTTTGGCCTAGCCTTTCTATGTATAAATGTTTGGACAGTATATCTTTAAGGATTATACCAGCATGTGTACTCGTGTAACATAATAAGGTCATGATTCTAGAAAGAGTTTGAGTCTGCTGTGGGTAGACACTCTGCTGGGTCAGGATATGATGACATGAGCTCTGACCCTATCAACCTGTCCTGAGAATGACTAGCAGTTGCTTCTGACTGGAATGAACTCGGCTACCATTTCAAACAGACCTTCTCCCGTATACTGAGGATAATGTGAATGTGGAGTCCAGACACTTTTCAAGACCTCAGTAGTTGAAATAACATCAAGGAACTGTGGCTAAAACAGGGTCAGTGTTTGTCAGATGACAACCTAGAACCTCAATGTTGGATGCTAGCAGAAAGAGAGAATTGCTAAGTTAAAGAAAGAGTCCTTTCATTCAATAGTACAAGATTTCCAGATTTGACTGGCAAGTGCCAGTATACTAATAATGAAGCATCTGCTGCAGTTATGACACTCGACTGAGTTCTGGAAAGAGTAAACTGAGGTCATGGCTTCAGGGATGTTCTGGCAAACTATCTGCTTACTCAGAAGTGGGGGGAGAAGTTTTCCAGCCTATTCTTAGCAAGGGTGAAGAAACAATTACCATGACTGAGGTTATTATTAGGAAGTGGAAGGAACACTTGAAGGAACTACTGAAATCACAGGTCATGCCCTCATTTGAGAAGGCAGTTCCTGAAGAAACTTGTGGAGGAGTTCACTAAAATAATTCAAAAGTTTTGGTACAGGAGAAAAAAATGAGTGCATCACAGCTATCCCAAAATCAAAGCAATCATAGGCAATGCAAAGCTATTAAACCAGAGGCCATGTGTGCCCTGCCAATAACCATCCTAAGACTCCACCAACCTTTTCAAAGGAGTAAGGCCTTTAAGTTCCAGGGTGTATTTTAGATACTTCTCCATTTGTTTAAGATATATTCAAAGGTCATGGAGTCACACTGCTTGTCATGCAAGGGTGGTCTATTCCAGAGAAGGCTAGGCACTTGATAATGAATCTACCTCTAAATTTAGTTTTGTTTATTGACTACTGAAGTTGCTGGGTATTGTTGGGACGTTGGTAGCTGGCATGTCTCTTCAGTGTTGCTTGGATGGTGAGGACAGTATGTAAATTATGGAAAAGGGGCATTGGTTCCCATTTTCAGAAGTGGGAGGAAAGGAAGTTGTGCTGTAGTTACAGAGGGCCCACACTCCTCAGTCCCCAGTGGGAATGCCTAAGTGCCAGGAGCTAAAAATATAGTCTATCTAATGACTGTACCACTAGTCCTTCCACAAACTTTGAAGGAATTGCTGGAGTTTGCAGCAATTATCTATACGTGTTTGATGGACCTAAAGAAAGCAAATTATCATATTGCCAGGAATGACTTATGGGAGGTGCTATAATAGTATGAAATCCTAGTCTCTTTACTTGTAAACCAAGAGTTTGTTCAATTTTCATCATTACTTTGAACATTTCCAAGGTTGGCATGGTATTCTATCAAGAGTGTGATATCTTCCTTTCTGTGCATATTTCCATTGACAGGATACCAAGATGCAGAAAGTATCATGTCTGGGGCCATCAGGCATTTACCTTAGTTGTTGGAACACAGTGTTGACCTCTGTCATTTCCCAAAGTGGAACAATTTGGTGCTAAAGACATCTATATCAGATTCCATGCCTCTCTGTCCAAGTGAAGACTGGGTTGCTCTCTGCATGTGAGACAGAAGTAGATACCTCATGTGTACAGGCTGAAGTTTCTTAAGATCTTGTTCATGAGTGACATTAGGGGGCATCAGCAGACTGGCAGCAGAGAAGTGATGTGATATTGGTACTACCAGCACTATACTAGACCATAATGGTGTTGATAGACCTGAAGCACTGGGTACACATCCCAATTTATTGGCCAATCTATGCCCAGTTGACATGGTTATGAACTTTGGGGAATGCCTGAAAGAATGAGCTTACAAACATAAACAGAAGAAATAAAATTCATTTACATGATTGCTGGGCTCCCAATCCACTACTGAGTGAAGAGCTCAGAAAATCTGGGAAGATCTCTATATATAACTGCTGTTCTTCCAGGTTGAGAGAAGTGAGCTGAGCTTAATTTCCAAAAATAATGAATATACCCCTATCTGTCTTCTGCTACAAATATACTAGGCATTGTCCCTGAGAAAGGCCCAGAGCAAGATGGAGAAACTATATCACTCAGCAATGACTGACAAAGTTGAAGGAACTATGCTGCTGTGGAACGAGAAGTGTTGTCAACTCTAATTGCCTTGTTACTACTATGAACCTCAACAAAAAAAGCAGTTTAGAAAATGGATGAATAGTGGTGTTAACTACCTGCCTGTCCCATAAAGACATTTAAGTCTATATGTATGCAGAATATTTTAAATTTAAAATGGAACTGCTGATAGTTTGTTATTCTGGCTTACCCATGGAAAAATACAAAATATTGGTTCAGTAACAAAAGTGGCTTATAGGTAACTGAGGCAGAACATCAAAAAGACCTTCTCTGTCAATATTAGTAACAAAAATGCTTTTTTTCCAGTTGGTATACAGATTTGCAGTTTGAAACTTAATAGGTTTACTGGATTTCATTTGTACACTTAAATGAGACAAAATTTGACAGTGACACTGCATGGCAATAAACTTGTCATGCTGACTGATGTGGTAGTGCCTAAGCTCGAGCATTCCAGCTAATGAAATATTAGTTCAGTATTGTACTTTCAGATGAGTCCGGTCTTAGAAGTCCAGGTCATTAATCATACAAGATATATATATATATATATATATATATATATATGTATATATATATATATATATATATGTGTGTGTGTGTGTGTGTATATATATATATATATATATATATGTGTGTGTGTGTGTGTGTGTGTGTGTGTGTGAAGTTTAGAGTAGTGGTAACATGTAAAGTTTAAGGAAATGTAAGGAAACATTTTTATTATTAAAATGAAAAATACTGCAATACAGCAGTGTTTGTTTTTATTTCAAGAAAATATTCTGTCTGCTTATATTACCCACGGTGGTGGTGCTGCGGTAGCGTTGTCGCCTCACAGTAAGACACTGTCCGGTTCAATTCTCAGCTAGAGTGTCTTCTGCATGGAGATATGCATGAATGGGCATACCTTTGTTGAAGGCTGGGTGTCAGGGCTGGTAACCCGGCACGTAAAAATCAACAACCAATCATTAGCGGACCGGAGTTCCGCTGCGGCGACCCCTCACCGGGAAAAGCCGAAAGACACAAACAAACATTCTGTCTGCTTATACTATATACATAAGTATGTATATATATATATATATATATATATATATATATATATATATATATATATATATATAGTGTGTATAGGGATTTATTTGCTACTGCACAATTTCTGCAATATGACTCTTATGATAATTCTATATTCAGTTGTATACAGTTTTTAATGTCTTATAATATTTGTGAAAATATGCAATGCACTGCCATGGCAATCAAGTAATACATAAGAAGTACTCCAGTATTTTATACGAGTATAATCAACTCATAACATTCTTGGCATTTCTCCAGGTATTCTGGTTAAAAGGATCCATCTCTTCTCCCCATCAGACTGTTTTGCATAGCCTGTTTCCTGACTTGTATTATGTTAGCAGGTCTACTGATGGAACATTTTTATTTTTTATTTATATGTATTTTTCTTAGCTGTCCTAAATTGCTGAGCACACATGATAGACTGGATTACATTGTAGCCAATAATTTTAGGAGGTATGTAAATAAAGTGGCAGCCATACTATGTGCAGCACATTTGAATGCACTGTAGCTATTTATTAGGTGCATGTGCTCCATATCATAATCAGATAACTTCATTTGTAAATAATAAGTTTGTTTCTGACCAAACTCTGCCACCTTAATTGATACATGTACAAGACTGATATGAGAAGTAGTCAAGGTGAAGTACTTTTTTTTTTTTTCCATAGGTTCGTACTAAGCTAACTGTCCTTGCAAGCCATTTTAAGCCTAGCCAATTATCCCTTGTGAGATTCAAACACTGCACCTTGTGCTTGCAAGGCAAACACCTTAACCATTAGGCCACCCTCCCAACCCTTTGTAGTTTGGGGATCCAGAAATTAAGGTCCAGTCCTGTCAATACAATCAATGCACTGAAAACACAATCTCAGAATAGTACAGGAGGTGCTCTGAAATGGGCAGTGTGAAGCCACTTTGTAGTAGGAAACACACATACCACAACTACAAGGTATTTTGTCCATTGATTTCTATTTCATATAACAAGGAAATAACTGGAAAATGGTCCCAGTGGTCCAATTCCCCTAACTGGCAAAAACTAAATAAATATTATACAGTGAAAATGTAAAGTATTGCAACTAAGGATTTTCTGTTTGTGAATGTACATATACATACAAATACAAACACACACACACACACACACACACACACACACACACACACACACACACACACACACCAAAGTTAGTAGCTGCCAAGGTGAATACTTATAATTCAGTTAATGTCTGAAATCTGATGATTAATGCTTAGCCATTTAACACCATAAAACTCCACTGCCAGTCATGAGCGGACAGGTGATCTGCTGTGGTGACCCCTAACTGGGAAAAAGTCGAAAGAAGAAGGAGATTCTTATGAAAATTTCAAGCAAATCCATTAGTCAGACATTTTTTTTGTTTTATTTTCCCCTTCTCACTGGAAATAAACATACTTCTTTTGAACAAAGCCATTATTGTAAATCTGAAGTGGCTGGTGCCCAATGAATGTATGTGGATATACAAACTCATGCTGAGATATGATGGTGATAGATTTAGTAGCAAAACAGGACTGCCAAATCCATCTTCCTCATCAAGGAACAGCCATATAAGGCTTTATTGTTAGAAGAGCAAAGTATAATAATTAATGACTGTAGAAATTAGGAAGGTAAAACAAATAAAATATTCTCATGAAGAGGTGTTGTGTACTGACCAAGGAATTCATGAAATTACCTAGAACAATTTTTAGATTGTGCCAAGAATGACCTTGGCTACCACCATGGCACAGATTTAAAAGAAGGAAGGCCTAGAGATTGGTAGGGTTGCATGCACCATCTGTACCTATCAGAAGATGGCTTATAACATTCCCATGCATGTAACAAAAATGTGGCAACACTGATATAATCACTCACACACACACAAACACACACACATGCTTAAACAGACAAATACATACACAAACACACGCATACATACACAAACACACGCACACACGCACACACACACACACACACACACACACATTATCTCTGACAAGATGATCAACAGTTGTGCTCTTACACATATTACTTTCTAAACCTCTAGGAACAATCACTTTCTACCCTGATAACCACTGATGCCTGACTTTGATAAAGTGAAAAAACAAATGTCATAGCATCTCTCACTGATGTGCAGTTCCCCACTTGACATCCCATAGTGATTTTTTTCACTGTGATCAAGTAACTGTAAGGTTCATTACTTTCATACACAGAATGCCTCAATATCCTTAAATAAAATCTTTCTTAATAAAGCCAAGGCCAAAATAATTTATTTCAGTTTGGTTTTCTTTCAAGCAACTATTTCTTCTCCATGACAACCCATATCAATAATACTTAACCATGAATAAGAAATTCATGAGTCAGTTTCTTTTATATTCAGCCTGCTTTACAAGCTATATTACCCCTGAAAATAAACATATTTTAACTCTATGCTCCACTGATGCTTGACTGAGATCATAATGTTGTGCCGTGTTAGGGCCAACATTTACAGCTCATTAACCATATCAAAAGTTTTATCTGGCATCCAGAAAAAGAAAAATCCCTGAAGTTTTTGGCATCAAGGATCACTACAAGCAGAATGTAATTTTCTTTTTTATCTTGTCATGAAGTTCTGCACAGTCCAAACCTGTCATCAACATACCGACTACTTATTACTAATGTTAGGGTTTTTTTCCTAACCCTGATTGCCTTCATGGAAGCAAAAATGCTTATATGATTTCATTTTCATGGATAGTTATTTTTTTTCTCATAATGCACTGAAGGGCACAGCTGTGAGATCATAATGCCTTAGTCTCCCCTGTCAATTCACATTTGAATCCACTTGGAATGGAAGCAGTTAGAATATTGCTAAATTTCAAAATTCTCATTAAGAGCATTGATGACCGGTTTGCAGTTTCTTTCACAGATTTTTTGCTACGTATATAATACACGTTTAAAAATGCTTTGTGATGAAAGAGCAAATAGCAAGATAAAACAGCCTTTTCAATAGATGGAGCTCGAGTTTCATTTCCTGACTTGCACAGTTCTCCCACTTCCATCATTAATTCAGAATATCACATTTCCTGCCTTAAACACCTCTGTGAATATATTAATCATAAATGGCAATACACATCAAAAGGATCGTTGTGCTTGTTCCTGTCAGTAAAAGTGCTAACGTCCCTTCTTTCTTATGTGTTCTGTTTTTTCCAGGAGTTTCACATTTAACTAGATAATATGAGATTCACAGATCAAGGTATTCCTATAAATATGCACAATTTAAAATGCATACACAGTCCTCACACAAATGTTTTTGCATAGTGATGGTCATTTACCATTAGGTGAACTCTTGTCTCATTCATGCTTTTTACACAATTAGAGTGTTTCTGCATGTTCTTTAAGAGTAACTTACTGAATAACATGAACCACTATTTACTTGGTACATAATCCTGCATGCTTAAACATTTTGTAGGTATTCAGAACAGTAATAACTAACCATGGCCTCAGTAGCTTATAGTCGCTGGGAGGAAAGGAATGCCATAAATAATAGAGCTGCAAAATGTTAAAACCTGGATAGTTTTATGATCCCAGTGCATGTAAATGACAAAGGAAAAAATGGAAAACTACAAATACCTTGCCATGTTTCTATTTCTTAGAAAGAAACTTTCAGATGTGATAAGTGAAATTATGCAAGAGCAAGCAGACAAATTCCAAAAGAAAGTACATGACAGAAAAAGGAAGAAATTCTTTAGACAGGAAAATTAACTCTGGGAAAAAAATGTGCTTAGGGCATAATTGTTCTTTAAAGCAGTTTGTACTATCTGCTGAGAGATTGCTAGTAAACACAGACATCCTTTTCATCTAACCAACTGATGTCACTGCGTGACTTGCTTATTTAGAGGCCGTGGATTGTTTGACCACGATCTGTTGCTATATTTGCAGGAGTAGTAGAAATGGCATGCTAATGAACCTGATGTCCACTTCTAGGTTCATTGTGGGGTTATTTTATTTTTTTCTTTAAGATAATAGCTTCATTAGCGCATTAAGTATACTAAGAAATTATTGATCCCTAAACTTTCTGAAGGTTAGAAAATATTTTAATTTTAAATGTGTTTCTTTTATGACTTTAAAACAATGAAATAAAATAAAGTAAAAAAAAACACGAGTTTAGTTACTTTAATATCTTATGTTCTATATTTGTTTACTGGCACTAAGATCATTTGGCAACAGCACACTCTAATGGTTTTAAAGAAAAGACATTCAGTAGTATTGGAGGCTTTTATATTCTTTAGGTCAATGGCAGGGCTAAAGTTTCATGGGGTAAAATTTGTGCTATTTGCTATTAGATATCCAGAGATAGGAGCTACTTCCCTGCCTTGGAAGATGGAGGGACGGGTCTAGGACTTTTGATTGAAAGATCAAAAGCCCGAATCAATTACCACTGAACACACTAACAAAAGCGCTTTCATCGAAACAGCACTTTCATTAAAGTATGTTAAAAAGAGAAACACAAAATCTACTTGAATACAAGGGGGCAAGCCCCCCTGCACCCCCACCCCCTACTTTAATATTCTCACTCTGAGGTCCCACTACAGTGGGGAAAATGGAATTTTTCCCTTACCGCACCATAGTACGACTGGAACAGCAAGCATACTTACGCAAAAGTGCTGCTTCGGTGAACAGCACTTTTACACAAGTATGCTCACCAAATTGAGATTCGGTGAAAGATGCTGTCGAGCATCTGTACGGATTCTGGAGGGACATAGCAACTTAGTCATCATTTAAGTTGTGGAGATAGCAGGCAGAAATTGAGGTGACAAAAAAGAGGATTAAAGGATAGACCAACAGAATGCAAGAGCAAGCACATTAATGGGAAAAAATACATATTATCTAAGTGATGCCCCAACCTCAGCTCCTGAACTGGATGAGACAAGTATGGATTTTACTAGAGAGAAGGTAGAAGTAGAGTATCCCGCATGAGATCAGGAATTAAATTTCCTTGAATATCACCAGTGCTATTATAAATAAAATAAAAAAACACACTGCTGTGAACCCACTAAAATTAAAGCAACATACAATCAGAAACTAAGTAAGACACTAAGATGCCAAAATATATTGAAAGCTTGTGTTTGAAGGGGAAATCCCCTTGCTCCTCACATATGGGTTAGGTTTCTCTCTCAAGCTCCCTTTATTATTCTCAATCCAAAATCACGGTACTAAAAAGGTGGAAAAATACTAAAAATAGATACAAATGGCATGTCTCAGAGGTAGTGCCTTCTGGTAGTAAAATAATAAAACTAAAATCTTTTTCAGGCAGAAAAAAATATGTAAAAATCCTACATTACATATACACTTAGTAACATGCAACTACTAGTGAATGCAATACAGTACTGTATGAATACTTGTTGTTGTTGTTGTTGTCTTTCAGCTTTTCCCGGTTAGGGGTCGCCACAGCGGAACTCCAGTCCGCTAATGATTGGCAGTAGATTTTCACGAACACCGAGGTGCCAGCTCAACGTCCAACCTTCAACAAAGGCACGCCCTTTTACGCATGTCTTTCAAATGCCCACCCAACTGCGGGGAGGACATGCAGACTCCACACAGAAGGCACTCCCCGCACTCCAGCCAAGAATCAAACGGGAGAACCTCTTGCTGTGAGGCAACAACGCCACTGCTGCACCACCGCGGAAGTCTGGAAATAAAGTCATCTATACAGCTTATTTTGCCTGGTCCACATCTCCAGATTTTCAAACATTTTCAAACATTTCTCCAAATTTTGCTTTCATTATTATAAATGAGACCATAATTCGGGTTTACCTGCAAGTTTTTATGTGATTTTTTTTTTACATGCCATGGCATTTCATTATATGTAAAGTACATTTATTGTTGGCTGTATAAATCAGCTGTCCCCTACTGCTCACAGAAGTCAAAGATTTTCTCTGATTTAATTTTTCTTCAGATAATTATCTTAAATGTACATATTTATTTGTTTGTTAACTGGATAAATGAACTGTTCTTATTGGGCTTTCTTATACCCTTTTCAGCCACAGCACACAAGCCCAAGGGTAGATTAACTATATATATATATATATATATATATATATATATATATATATATAGATAGATAGATATAGGTTACCTTCACTTCCCCTAAAGCTCATTTGGCTGACATTCATTTGACTGAGACCAAATTACTAACACTTCATTTCCCCTAAAGTTAATTTCCCCTAAAACTTATTTCCCTGACAATTAGTACTGGCAGTGTGTAGAGCACTGTAAGGCACCTAAAAGGAATATGTCCTTTTCCCCACTGTAGTGCGACCCTGGAGTTAGTATATATAGTTTGGTTTTACTAAACAATATAAAACCAAAAGCAGAAAATATAAAATCAAATGAGGTGGTGGGCTGTGCCCCCCCACCCCCAACTATATATACTAACTCCAGGGTCGCACTACAGTGGGGGAAATGACAATCCTTTTACTTGCCTTACAGTGCTCTACACACTGCCAGTACCAACTGTCAGGGAAATGAGTTTTAGGGGAAATGAACTTTAGGGGAAGTAAAGTGTCAGTCAAATGAGCTTTAGGGGAAGTAAAGGTAACCCATATATATATATATATATATATATATATATATATATATATATATATATATATATATATATATATATATATATATGTATATGTATTTATATTTAATATTTGTTTACTGGGAAAATCTGACTGGGACAGAGCCCATTTTCAGCAGAAGCCCATGAAGAAATGCTCCAGACACGTCTTGACAGTTTACAGTAGCCTGTTACACAGCATGTTTTGGAAAAGAAACCAGAGTACAAGAAAAAAACATGAAAATGTTGACAGAGTAAACAAATTGTATCTATAATCGAAACCTTACCCATTACCCATGATGCCATGAAGTAGAGATTTTAACCATTAATCAAACATATAAAAGATATCCCAATTAGACTGATCGACTTGGACACGTACCTTATTGCTGTCCTAACCATTCCACACAAATTGTCTCCATTTTTATGTCAGTACTATATCATTTTTTTTTTATTTTATATCTTATGGTTTTTCAGTGTAAAATAATTCTACTAATAAATATCACATCTAGTAAGTCTGACACCATGTTAGCACAGGAACCCTCATCATCTACAGCACATTTAATATCAGTCTCCATATTCTCTCACATATCTTGACTTGGCTGACCACATAAAGTACAGTAAATGCCATTTTACAATATAAAAACACCATACTGACAGACAGTCATGTTAATACAAACTTGATTTGTCCAATTAAAAAATCATACTGTGTATCCTTGTCGTCTTCTGCTTGCAAATGACATGAAGTCCAGTACAAGCTTGTTTTATACTATGTCCAGACATTAAGGACTGTATAGTACATACATAGCACAAAGATTAATTTCTAAATTCTGGCTAAAGCTGGGTGGTACATCACATAACTCCACAGATCTACTTTACAAATTCCTCCACAACGGTATACCAACAAACTGACTGGAGAGTTGCATTTCTGCCTATTGCAAAACACCTACTAGTCAACCAAGCTCTTGTCAAAAGCTTGAGTCCACAAAATGGGTCACTTCTCACTGTCTAATTAGCACCCACTTAAAGTTAAACATTACAGTCATTTATAACCTATCCCCCTCTACTGATATCATCAGAAACTTATTTGATATCACTACATGCAATGTCAAAAGAGGACATCACACACTCTGGTGATTTCAACACAGAAGCTTTTCTAAATTCAGTTGTTTATCAGGTAAATCTATTAGATAAAATAGCCTTTTTTCAAGGGTGAACCTGGAGTACTGTCTGACTAAGGGACTTACTTAGAGCTGTACAACAGACAAATGTAGACTGAAAGAATCAAATCCAGGACTACAGGATGAAGACTGATAGCAGCTCATAAGCTTAATCCTATGTATGAGACCATCAGACTTTCAAAAGAAAAACTCTTA
>NC_056742.1:361179441-361219441 GCF_019279795.1 Protopterus annectens
AAGCAAGTAGTTATATTTAAAGCATTTAATGTAAAATTTACATATGTAATTTCTTTTACACTTACTAGAGGATGTTTTATTTTTACCCTTCCAGGATTTTATTGGTTGGTTTCAATTACCCAAAGAATTAATGGTATAATAGTTTTGAACTTATGGTAACTTATTGTTGAAATGAGTTCCCCATTTTACCACCAAAGGTGTTTCATGTTTTTAAATACTTTCAAAGGGTTCAATGTGTTTTTTAACCCTCTGTAAGCCATTACAACTTAAGTTGTTCACCAAACTGCACTGCACACTCTGAACATCTGCTTCCTTTTATAGGCTTTTTGAAAAGCTTTTGAAGGGCAGTTCCAGCTGCCCTCACTACTGTCACTTTGTCATATGTGTGTGTGTGTGTGTGTGTGTGTGTGTGTGTGTGTGTGTGTGTGTGTGTGTGTGTGTGTGTGTGTGTGCTTGTGCATGCGTAGTGGATTAGCAGTGCAGCACTTTGTCATTTATTGCTGCTGTCATAGAGAACATGGTTCTCTGGTTAGGTTCTTCTTGTTGAGCTGTCTTCTTTGCAGAGACTCTATGTCCTCACTGTGTTCACACTGACTTAAGGTATAGTTCTCCATTTCCTCTTACTTTATAAAAATCTACAAATAAGTAAATTGGTGATTCTCCAGTTGGTGAGGGTGTCAGTGTGTGTGTGTGTTTGTGGGTGCATCAGTACACTGTTAAGTGGTCACAGGGAAGTCATGGCCTATTCCACCAAAATGTGGGCATAAGGCAGAGAACAAGGCTTGGACTGAAAGGCAGTCCATAACATGATATATATATTTAAATATCTATATATATATATATATATATATATAGATATATATATATATATATACACATACACACACACGCACACACACATATATATATATATATATATATATATATATATATATATATATATAGAACCATATATATATATATATATACACACACACACACACACACACACACACACTACTATAGTAATGTTCTAGAATACCTCAGAAGGTTGAGTTCTGGATGTATAAACAAAGCACTCTGAATTCACATCTCTCTAGGTTCCACTCCTTTTCAATGATATCCAAATCATTTTCATTATTGGGAAGGTGAATGAACTGAGAAAGCTTGTACGTAACCAGTAAGTGTGGTAAAGACATCACAAGTGTGTTGCACACTGTGCAACTTTGGAACACTGTGTGTGATTAAGTTACACTGTCATAATGACGACACAGAGAAAAGATAATGACTCTGAGCATTCTGTTTTACCCAACAGCAGAACACTTCATAGGCTGTATCAGCTGGGTGCAAACTGTATCTATGAAGGGGAGGCTGAGTCAAACAATGTATACTCAGCAGAGTCATGCTTAAGGATTGAACCACATCAAATAGAAAAGGAAGCAATAGGGATAGGCACATCAACATGCAGAAGTTGAAGCCCAGGATAAGAATACAGATCCTGATAGGGAAACAAAGAGCATGCATCTATTATTCTAAGCCAATTTGTTACCTGTGTCATGTGCTCCTTTCAGGCCTATGACAGTATATAATTGATGTCAATGTTTTACCCAGGGCTAGTCTTTCATATCTTACACTGGATGCTCATTTAGCAAGAGGACCTCTAACAGTACCCCCTGCCCATAAAAGGAGGATGATCTGGCCTCCCATCTTTGATCAGACTGCCTGCATCTTAACCATGTTAAATAAATGGCTCAGCGTAATGAATATGGACGTCCAGCAATCCAAACAGGTCTTATGTAGCATCTTGCAGTAAATACTGTAAGAATATCTTAGAGGGATGTAAAAAATTGGTGGACTGCAGTTTGTGTCTACTGAGCTGGACCTGACACAACCTGAGTGACCCCCCCCCCCCCCCCATGGCTGTCACAGATATGGAGGTACTGGCCTACCAGTGCCATAATTAATGTGTAGCTGTCAATAATTCCACCTGTCAGAATCTGTTAGCTGATTCTGTGTCATGCTATTTTCTAGCTGTTGTCACCCTTTCCCCTGTTGTTTATTAATTTCTGTATTTTTTCAGTCTTGTCAGTAACTCTAATAACATTTGCAACATATTTATGCCTTGCTTTATTCTCTTACACTTTACTTACACATCTCTTACTCCTGCAAACACACCCAGAACAGCAATTACACAAGTTTTTGGGGTAGCTCTTCAGAGTAAATACTTGCACATCAATGTGTGATATAATTAATTTATGCTTTATCTGTCTTTAAATAAGTAATAGTTATTTACTTTATAGAGTGATAACTCTTGATGAGAACACAGAACAAATCCTAGCAGACATTACAACTCAGCACCTAACACTTCTGCAGGTTACTACATGCTTCCTTTTATCCATATGTCTGTCACGTAATCTAGGCTAAAAAAACAAAACAAAACATAAATCTGTAAATAGGAAGGGAAAGGTTAAATATGTTAACTAGAAGTGAACTCATCCAGTTTTATTATTATGGTATGTATATAACTTGTATTATTTATTATTTATTCATCCACTTCTTGCATTTCTTTGTTGGAATGATCTGGCTAGGCCAGAAAGACTCCTTTTCAGTGAATGCAAGGGAGAATTGCTCCAAAGTAGAATACAATCAATTTGGAAAATACAGTTATCACACTTTTGTTAAAAATTCACAAAATATTAACAAATTCAGGCTGACTGAAGTTTCAGTAGCATACATTAGTTTTAGGACAATACTAAACAATGTTTAGAGGTAAAAAGATAATAACGGTTGAAGGACGTATAGCGACAATGAAAGGAGTAAGAGAGCACCTTGTGTAAAATTAGCTTAGCCAGCCGCTGAACATGAAAACCCAAGAGTTCATCAGGTGCTGTTTGAGTTGTAACGTAAAGGCTTTAGATGTGGGTATTTACTTTACAGAAAGAATGATCGAATTCTACACTCGGGCCACAAAAGAAGGAGCCGTCAGCAGAATTATTGGGTTTAGTAATGGTTAAAGTACCTTGTTAAAGGATTGAGGTGGCCTGGATGAGGAAAAATGCTGGACAATTGCTATGTTTTGTGCATAAGATTGCTGGTGATGATCAGTTGTATGACAGAGTGTGGTATCTCTAACCAGTTGACCTGCCTATGGGTGAAGTAGTGGTGTAATCTGTTGGTCGTACTGGCTGCAGATTTTAAAACTTTGCTATAATGCTGCAGTAGTTGATCAGTTTGGGTGGCTTTCAGGTTGATCAGAATGTCTGAAGCAGAGTGAAGTGAAGAGAGAAGTAAACTTAAGGTCATATTTTCCTTGCACTGTCAGTCAGGTAAGGTTTTATTCTACAAATGGCACCACATTCTTGAGGAGATTTTTGTATTACTTCTTTTTATATAACAATACTCAAATTTTAGATTTTCCTCAAAGATTACTTCAAGGGGCTTAGCACTGCATATATGTTCAATGTCTGTTTTGTTAGTAACAGATAAAGAAAAAACTGATTTCTGACTAGCTAGATTTTGGAGTTGAACAGAATTATTTCTTTTGGGGTGGGGGAGTAAAGTAGTATCTGCTATGAGGAGGTCCAGACTCATCAACCATCAGACCAGAGTCCCAAGCTAATCTTTTAGGGTGGTCTCCCTCATGAGGGTATATCTCTGATTACTGTGGACCCAAAGGGCAACCTGGATGTGCCAATCACTTCCAGTTTATAGCGTCTTGCAAAAGTATTTACTGAAAACTATGTGGCTACATTATGGTGGGATGCTTGAGAAATGGTAACTGTTTTGGTAGAATATGCACTTGGAATAGGTGACAGAGAGGCATTTATCTCTTTATATTTATCTATAGATAGATAGATGGGTAGGTAGATAAATATTTTGTTCTCCATACCTGCCAGATATCTAAATGATGCCACTCATCCATTTACTCCCTATCAGAGGGATTACAGGTCTTTGTGGCATGGTTAACATTCAGGCAACCATGAGGATTTATTTCACTTCTGACATTTAATTTTTACCCAGGATCAGATGTGAAGGTTTTCTTAACATTCACCTGTAGAAGTGCATGTGCCTGACCACATCCATGAATCTTTACATGCATTCACAGTTTGGATAAGTCATGCACTGCTCCTGCTTCAAATGATGCATGCTATATATTTCTCTCTCCACTAGATGACAGCATTATAGTGGGCCAAACTGCCTCCCGACCCACTGGATGGGAGATCTGGCATTGGACAATCACAGTCATAGTCAGAGTTTCATCCCTCTATGTCTTTGGGATGACACCTTTTAGAGCAAAATCTTGAGGCAGTCTTACTCATTTAGCTAAGGCCATTTTGGATGCTTTACTTCCAAGCTTTTTATTGAAAAGGTAAATGAAAAGCTGAGACTATTTATTATTAGATTTAATTTTCACACACAGAATCTAAGCTGCCCCCATAAAATACTAAAAGGTAAAAGGTATTCTCTTCTGTTAAAGGAGCTATGGAAGAAAGTTGGTTGAGATTGGTCTGAGAAACCACCATAGGTATAAATGAAGAATTGGTATGAATGGACAACATAAACATATGAAAGGTGAGGTAAGTAAAATGCACATCTAGAGGCTGCAGTTAGTAATCAATTCCTAGGTTCACAGGAGGTTACTAGCCTAGCAGCTCTAGAGCCTTTACAATCCTAGCCATGTTATGATGGCCACAAAGAAAAATGGTTTCCATGACAAGTATTGCACTGAAAAGGGAAGTTTCTTCAACACAAAATGCAGATCCCATGGAGGAATGTGATACTCCAAAGGTGGTCTCAAAAGAAAGATGTTCTTCAGAAAGACTTTACATACCTTTAAAAAGATAAGGATGAATAACTTGTGTCTGAATAGAACTTGTAGATGATTGCCAGTGGAATGTTATTTCATAAGTAACTGAGTCCAGAATCAATGAATTGAAAACGGTCCTCCAAAAGGAAAGGTAGAAGAGCTGTGAAATGGTCTGGAATGTTTGAGGAAGCCCATATCAAAAAACAGGTTTATATGATTTTGTGAAACTTCCTAATAGTAAATTTCTGGAAATATGTAAAAATCTGTACAATTTCTAGTGGAAAAACTGGATTGCTAGCTCTCAGTGGAAGTGTGGAAACCATGCAGTTAGTCATAAGGAGTGAAAATCCAGAAGGGGATCTAGGATAGATGGGTTAGCAAGCTCCTGAAGTGTCACAGGTGGAGAGATTTCTACAAAAGATGAGGTGTAAGAAAGGGAAACCATGGATGCTGAAGTCAAAAATGAGGATGTCAGAATAACCTTGGATTTGTGCTGCTTTACTCTCTTACTGAAGCTTGCCATGAGATGAAATGGGGAAAAGTGCAAGATGTCCAGTGGACTATTTCTATATGACATCATCTTTGGGGCATTTCCCTCCTCATCAGTGAAGGCATAAGGGAATAGATGCTACAGCACATGGAGATGTTTAGGATTCTTCATCACTACTGATGCATTGAAGAACAACTCAAGTGGCACCAGAATGCAACATCTGAGTCTATCGGCTAATGTGAATTAGTTTCTCAGGGAATATGAATTATTAATAGAAAATGACTGAATGACACAGCACATTCCCATACCTGCAATGGTTCTTGACTCAGGAATAAGGAGTGGGATCTCCCTGGGTTGCTGATATATATCAACCCATTACCATGTGGTCAGAGTGTATCACTATCACATGCTGGGGCAGGGAGTTCTTGAGATACTGGACTGTGAATAAGACAGCCCCCACTGGTGATACACTGATGTGTAGACTGACCTCTGTGTGTGACCAGACAATTTGGAAAGCCTAATCTCAGTACTGATCCCCCACCATAGGAAGCAGCATCTGTCATGACTGCAGCTAGTGGAGAGGGAATCTGAAATGGACTGTCTTGTGTCACACTGGGTAGGTGCACCCACCATAAGATGTAAAGACCTTGGAGATCTCAACTTCTCTGAACAATGGGATGGAAATGTGTGACCCTTGTTCACAGTGTCTACTGTAACATTCTCATGCAGTTTTTGTTAAAGGGTGCCACTGGGCTTGCTGCTAGCATTGAACCTAAGGTTCTTGAAAATGCCAGCCATGGCAGATTGCGAATGGCTTGAGTTGTGAAATCAAATGCTGGGGATTCTTTTATGAGTGGTACCAGATCAGGGGATGGCACCAGTACTGTGCAAAAAATCAGCAAGCTACATCTCCAACAGGAAGAGGAAGGGGAAGATCTTAGTTGATCAGGTTTGTAAGTTTTGTGTTTATGATTCTGATGCCTAGTGGACTCAAGAAATCACTGCTCCTGAAACAGATGATGAACCTCCAATTAATTTTTTGGATCTGAAAGAACTGCTTGGATAAGTAATGATGATGTCCTTCTACATACATAGTTATAACTTCCCATTACAGCTGCAGAGGCCATTAATATTAAATCCTTGAACAATTTCCCAGGTACGCATTATGCTAATTCCATAAACTGAGTACTTTTGGAACAAATGAAGCTTGATAAAGCATTTGAATTTCATTTTTCATTCAGAGAAGTACATTTAAAGTACATATATAATAGCACTTATCATTTAAATCAGTTTTGTGTGTTTCTTGCTCTTTTCCTGAAGTTAAAGCTATTAATTTAAGTCATTTTTATAGTCTCATTGCTTTTTGTTTTTTGTTGCTGGGCCTAGGTGTTTTTCTGAATTTGTTGTAGCTAATTGTAACTGAGCATGTGGTAAATAACCCAGCCACTACTTCTCCAACTTTATGCATCCCATAAGCAGTCTGCCATCTCAGTCTTGGGACTGCTGGAAGCTTAATAACAAGGCACTTGGACCACATTTGTATCCAGAGAAGTACATTTATAATTGCAATTATCTTACCATTTAAATCAGTTTTGTGATTTTTTTTCTGTTTATCTGAAGTTGTTGTTGTGTCTTTCGGCTTTTCCCAGTTAGGGGTCACCACAGCGGAATTCCGGTCCGCTAATGATTGGCAGTAGATTTTTACATGCCGAGTTGCCGGCCCTGATGCACAACCTTCAACGAAGGTACGCCCATTCACGCATGTCTCCACACAGAAGACACTCTAGCTGAGAATCGAACAGGACAACGTCTTACTGTGAGGCGACAACGCTATCGCAGCACCACCACCGCAGTACTAAAGCTGTTAATTTATGGCATTTTTATACTCTGTATTGCCTTTTAGTTACTGTGCTAGCTCTAGGTTTTTTTCTGAGTTTGGTTCCTTCCCACCCTCTCTATTCCTGTTGTGGTTTTATAATTGGAGGCTTTTTGGCTGCCTGCCCATACTGTATGGCTGGTCCTAGAACCTAGTCCCAATCTTATTTCTTCTGCTCATTTTACTAGTTATTGACAAAAGAAACTGGCAAGGTCCTCCCCTTTAACTGTTAGTGTACTTTTAAATTGCCTTAAATGAGTGTGTTCCTCATTGCTGGTTTGTCTGCCTTTGAATCACCTTGCCATTACTTATAGCTAGTTGTTAGACTTGTTTGGGTACCTTTTCACTTGTGACTAACCAAAGTGTGTTTTTACTTTAAGAAAACTAGAACAGCTATTCTAGTGACATCAGTAAAGTAGGCTGGTCATTCCAAGTTGGAAAACACAGAGAGAGCCTTACAGTTAGATTGTTTCATCAGCTAGAGGTCTTTTTCGGGACTTAGCTGAGTGTTAATCTGCAATTGAGGGCTACTTTTGCTATGCTTTTACATAAAGAAGTTCCATGATCATCCCTCTTGTGCTAGAAGGTGTTTACCTTGACTCTCTGAGCTGGGAGGCACTCCAGAGAGCTTAAGTAGTAGTCAATTATTAGCCAGAGGGCATGGGACTTATTTTTTAACTTTTTCTGTCTGCTATAATGAAGCACGGTGTGCAGAGCTGTACACTGCTCAGTGTTGGTTAGTAGTACCCTGTATAGTTGCAAACCTATAAAGCTAGTATTTAGGACTTTAACCCGTAACACAGAAAGGAATTGCATGGAGCTAAGCTTGGGACAGCTAGTCAGAGCATCAAACAACACTAAGATCATAGCATTATCTAATATCTAGCCTTCACCCTAGGCACCACTCAGGTGTTCCATATAAAACCAAGACCCTGAATCATAATAGTCCAACCCTGATGCAAGTCCTGACAACATGTATTTGAAATTTCCTAATATATCTGTGGCCAGTTTCCTTAAAGAAACTAACATAATATGCAGGAGATGTATATGCATTAACTTCCTTGGAGGCAAAAAAATATCATTTACAAACAGGGTGTCACAAATGCACACAGACTACATATTTTTTGCATACCACTCACTACACACATAGACCTTCTTATGCTGAGACACTTAAAAGGAAACTCTCCAAATCTTAAAGACCTCCTACTACCCTCAGCATTCACTAAAGCACACACCAAAAGTGACACCTATCACCACACATAAGCCTGCACCCAATGACCCCCCCAAGAACAGAGTCCATAATGTAAACAAACACTTTACCTAGTACTCTTGTAATAGGGGATTCTGTTATACAACACACATATAGTCCTGTCACCAGGCTGCACATATAAACAAACACTTTACCTAGTACTCTTGTAATGGGGGATTCTGTTATACAACACACAGATAGTCCTGTCACCAGGCTGCACATGTAAACAAACACTTTACCTAGTACTCTTGTAATAGGGGATTCTGTTAAACAACACACAGATAGTCCTGTCACCAGGCTGCACATGTAAACAAACACTTTACCTAGTACTCTTGTAATAGGGGATTCTGTTATACAACACACACATATTCCTGTCACCAGGCTGCACATATAAACAAACACTTTACCTAGTACTCTTGTAATAGGGGATTCTGTTATACAACACACAGATAGTCCTGTCACCAGGCTGCACATGTAAACACTTTATCTAGTACTCTTGTAATAGTGGATTCTGTTATACAACATACAGATAGTCCTGTCACCAGGCTGCACATGTAAACAAACACTTTCCCTAGTACTCTTGTAATAGGCGATTCTGTTATACAACACACAGATAGTCCTGTCACCAGGCTGCACATGTAAACAAACACTTTACCTAGTACTCTTGTAATAGGGGATTCTGTTAAACAACATACAGATAGTCCTGTCACCAGACTGCACAGGAGAAGATAATGGTTAGTGGTCTATCTGGATCCAGGACCTGGAATATCAGACATGCAGTCAAGTCACGGTACCACAGGTACCAAAATGATTCTATCATAGTCCATGTGGCTGTAAATGATCAGAGGCTTAACTCACTGAACAATATGAAAAAAACATTATGGATCTCTCTGAATATGTTGTGTCACATACAAGTAGATACCTTGCATTGAGCAGCATTCTACCTTCACCAAGGATAATGGCACAGTATGAATAAAAAATGATTGATTTTAATAACTGGCTTGGTTTCTGGTATCTCCTCAGTGGAATCCAATATCTATCAGCATGAAAGGACATGGTTAAAAGACCACTTTGCTTTGCCAAGGACTGCCTCTACCTGTCACTCCCCCTTTTGGGTTTTCAGATATTGGCTAAAACATTATCCACCCCCTTAGAGCCTTTTTAGGCAATGTTCAAATGATAAAACTACCAACACAGCAGAAAGGAAAAAAACTCAAAGCAACCTTAAGGTGTTACTGATTAATGCTAGGAGTCGAAATAACAAACTCCACAGTGTACAAGTTCTCTTGACTCTGGAGAATGTTCATGTATGTGCTGTTACAGATATCTGGTTTTATGCAACAGAAAGTACTCTGGCAGTTTAAGGCTACAGTATCTTCCACATATTTAGACTAACAGGATCAGAGACAAGGGCTAAAGGTGGAGGTCTCTCAATCAATGATTTGTTTTCCTTCATTTATTTATTCAATATTAATTTATCAGGTCCAGTTTGACTTCTTAAAATTTAATGTGGCAATCAGTAACATTCAGTGTATGCATGTCTGCTGTGTACTAATGAATTGTAGATGATGTACCCAACTTTTTGAAACAGGGTGTTATAATATAAATTACAAGAAAGAGAAGAAGTCAATAAAACTTGGAAATATTGCTCTGTCACTAAAACCTTAGTCTAGTCTGTCTTGTTATACGTGGTTTAATGGCAATGGGTGTTGGACATTTACAATATTGCCATTATCTTTAGGAACAGAAAAGTACAGTTGATTATCATCTCGACATTTGGGAAGTGCAAATTCTATGCTATCTGTAATGTCTAGTAATGTCTAGTATCAACAGAGTAAAAAACAATCAAACAGGGGACAATACCAAGATCCATGGTATGCATGCAGTTAAAAAATTATGTAATTAGTGAATATATAGCAAATACTAATCCACCTGCTTGAGTAACAGCAGCTCTGGCAACAAACCCTATGCATATACACCAACAATCATATGTGGTGACTTTGTACTGCGCATTTCATTTGTGGGGAAAAGGTATGTCTTAGCCCTTATTTTCCAGAACTGTGTCTATGATCTACCTACCCTAATAAATAATGGTTTCCTGATTATGTTATG
This sequence comes from Protopterus annectens, assembly GCF_019279795.1. Lineage (NCBI taxonomy): Eukaryota > Metazoa > Chordata > Ceratodontiformes > Protopteridae > Protopterus > Protopterus annectens. The sequence continues at coordinate 361,189,955 of NC_056742.1, forward strand.
TCAATGTCTGTTGACATGTATTTCTTGGTGGTGAATTGTAGCCTCCATCTCTGTATCCATTACTGCCACACATTTATATACTTCTATAACCTATATTGTCAAGTGAGGCCTACTGCAGCTATTGGTGTCATCACCAGTTTGAATACAAGGTTCCCCTAATCACATATGACACAAATGAAAACACTATCTGTCTTTAGAGACAAGTGCTTTTGACTTTAAGTTGGACGTTTGCTTGGAGTGAGTCAGTGCTGCCAGAAACTGAAGTTATTCTTCCTAGGTACAAAGGGCTAGTAACACTACTCCAAGAGTACTTTAAACAGCTACTGATACCTCAGTTCTATGAAGATATTGAGAGAACAGAGACTTTGCCATGATGTCATGAGACGGGGGTTGATAGTGGGACTCATGGATGCAGCCGGTAGATAAGTGTATAAAACAAACCAAATGAGCTCTGTACCAGCATACTTATGTAAACTGTCTAAAGGGAGTTAAAGCATATATCTTGGAAGAGGGGGATGGCATGAAAGAAATACAGTATCAAAGAGGAGCTAGCAAAGTGCAGGAGGGAAGCATGTATCAGAGGAAGAGGAAGAGATATTCAAGAACACTTTCTCACAATTGGAACATCAATGAAGCTTATATGTTGGAGTGGCATTAGGAAGAATTGTTTAGAGACAGGCATGTGGACGTACAGAACACTGCTGCAACAAAGTCTTAGCATACTACCAAAATAACTTTATGGTGTGCTTTGCTATTCTTCACCTCAATGAAACTCGCTTTATCAAGTCCACTACACTGATAGCGCAGTTCTAGAAAAGGAGCATCTTGTACTGGGCTGACCACACTGGCATGTTGTGGTCTCTGCAGTATGCTCTGCTTATACTTCACTGCAAGGTCGAATGTCTCTCCTTTTGATATGCAACATCCTTGGATTTAATGATATTTATCACAGCTCAGCCCACTACATTTAGTGTGTAAGGGGGGAGAAAAATAACATTTTATGTGTCAAAGAGATTTATGATTTTTTCTTTGTGTAGCTCTGTTTCCTTGTGGGATTATTTATTTAGCATTATTAGATTTTTTGGGGGGCATGTTATGTGAGCTACTGTATGTTGCTATAGGTGGTGTAATGAGAATGCAGGTTATGTTATTCAACAGTATATGGCAGTAGTATTCAGGCAGTTCAAAGTCATTGCTGCTGCATCACCAGGGGTTACACTGATGAAGATTCCTTTAGAGTGTTTTATATTCCTCGATAATTTATAATACTGTATATGTCATACAAATTGCATACTTTTTTAACATTTATTGATTGCCTTGTTAGACTGGTGTACAACACCCTTTCAGACAACTGATTTGCTTTGGAAAGACCAATTGCCTTCTTCTGTATACTACCCAATAGAATTAGAGCTATACATTGTACTTTGTAAAGTAATAATTCAAAATGCTTAAGATAGACAATGGCAGATTATTGATAATTACTCAATACTCTGCAAAGGAGCATGCCGGGATGATAGAAACAGATAGTGAAAGATTTGGCATAAATGAGCTACAGAAAAGAGATGGACACATCCAACGTTGCTGTTCCAGACAGAGATCAAGCCCACTATTCTATAATATAATTAAATATAATCACACAACTGTTTGCGATTACTCACCAAAAAGGCAAATGCATGATTCATGCAGAAAAATATTGAGTATTCACCCTTCTCCTTTCTTCAGCAAATCTGGAAAAAGCTCTCCCTTCACATCAGCAAATCTGGAAAAAGCTCTCCCTTCACACCACAATTTCAATAAGTGTTTCATCAGAGGAAACAACATCCAGTTTCAACTAGTAAATACTATAGTGGAGTTCAGTGACTGGAAAGGAATTTATTCCTCTCTGCTCCTACAGCAAAATACTCTGCCAGAAGCTTGTGAGATAGGTATTTTTTTTTCTTATCTACTCAGGCACTACTGAGAATTTTGTCTTTGTACAATAGAAGGTGGTCACTGCACTGGACTCCAGTACTGCAGAACCTGTACCATAAGGGTCAAATTCCAAACATTTTCACTGAAAACTTTCTCTTCATACAATAGCCTGTGGTCACTACATCCGACCCCAATACTGCAGGAGCTCTGCTGTAATGGCCGACTCCCAAAATTGTTTCCTGAGCATTTTGTCTTTGCACAATTTAAGCAAATTTAACTTGAAGAACCTTGGTGTGTATTAACATCAAATATGTGCCTGCCTGTGTTGGAAATTGGCTTTAACAACCCCTTCCCCCAAAAAAGAGTAGTCCTTTCACTCTAATGATCACTTACTAAGTCGGCCACTGTCCTTTCTCTTGACCAACAGATTGCACTGTATATGCTAATTACGTAGTCTCCCTAGCTGTTTCTACATTCAGGAAATGAAAGAAGACGTGTTCTACTTTCTACCTCTATGTTAACTGCTTCACATTGGCTATAAAGTGATTACTCTATATGTTGTAATTTGACCTGAGTGTGAAGCTTTCTACGCTCATCTTCGGTCCCCCTTCCCACAATTCCTACCCACCCCCCCTTACTCTGCTATTACACTTCCCACATACACATTTCACTTGTAACTATTACTATAATACAAACACTCCTGTTTCTTTTAAATAATTCACAACTACCATTTACTATGTTAGCACTTTTCCCAACTACCTTTCTCTCGACCCATACTCGTTGCACTATATTCATTCATATTCATGCTCCTCCATAACACCACCTATCTATTCTACATCGGTTCTTCTACTTTTCCCAAATATACCCTAACTTCTTCTTATGTTAATTACATCCTCATACTCGAGCCATTTTAATCCCTCTCTTCCTTACAGCCCAGAGAAAATACTAGGACAACCTAACTCTCTTCCTTTATAGAAAATACTTTTTCCTACCTACCCTCTATCAGCTTAGAGACTCCACCACCACTAAATATCCCTCTGCCCTGTAACTTCCTTTTCCTTCTTTATCCCGACTTCCTTACTACCTGCCAGTTATAACATACAGATCCCTTTACTTACGCATGATACTTCTCAGCATATCTTGTATTCTTCTCCTGTTACTAGGTCATCTCTCACCCTACCATGATTCTATAATAGCTCTCAGCATATCTCCATCTCTGTCCCAAGCACCTATTCATACCTCCTCCCTACACTCTTCACCCATCGCACCAAAACTATTTAATGATGCCCCTCACCTTTACTCCAAATATAGACGAATTAACTCCATTTCAACTAAACCAAAACAAAATTAAGTGGAAAAATACTCAACAACAAAAAACAAATATCAGCAATTCCCCAGTATACTAAAATCCTTATAGCAGTTAACATTCACTGTAATCCTGACCCCACTATTACAATGAACATCAAGACAATTTTCTTCCACACAATAATCTAACCCTATAATGGTTAACCCCAAAGCCAGTAATCTTTTGCTGCCATAAATGTTAGAAGCATAAGAAATAAAATTACTGAACTACATGCCTGGATCACCCAACATAAGCCGGATATTCTCAGTGTAACTGTTGTCTTAAACTCAGCATAAACTACTATGAAATTACACCTCTCAGCTATGTCATCCTCCATCATGACTGTATAAAGAGGAAAGCTGGTGATATTGCTTTAATATTTCCCGACAACTACCACATTTCCACTTACAACAAATCAATACCAAATAACAGCTCATATTACTTTCTTGAAACTAAAAAAATTATTAACAAGTATATATATTACTGTTATGTACATTCTTCCTGCCAGCAATGCAGCTATACTGGAAAACATCCTACACTGGATATTTATAACAATTCCACATTAAAAAAATACTACCTGGTGATGTGAATCTCAATAGTTTAGATATAAACACTAACCCCTCTACATCTAACGTGAACTTATTTGCACACAACTATTAGCCCCACACATTACATCAAGACATTTATTTCCCTATTAGACTGGATCTTAGTATCAGACCCTAGCAAATACATAACCCCAGGTACAATGCCTTACTGCCTCAATGATCATCTCCCAGTCTATACAAGCAGACATCTCACACATCCACTTACATAAAGAAGCACTGTACCCCTTCAGAAACCTCAGGAAAGAGAAAAGAAAGAATCACCAAAAAATGTTTGTCCCAAGACTGGACACTTTAAACAACATGGACACGGACTGAGGATAGAAATATTCACAAGGTTTATTGAATAATCTAAGTGGTTCCCAAACGTTTTTGGTTCTCGGCTCCCTAGCTGAATTTATGTTTTCCCAAGGTGCCCCCCCCCCCCCCCTGGCATGCATATTTCATTTATTTATTTATTTATTTGACATTTGTTTAACGAGGCTGCCTGACTGGACTAGGAGACCTGGGGAGAAAAGCTCAAAAGTACAATAAAAAGACAATTACCAAAAAAAAAGTGTACATTCTGCTTAACAGCATAACACTGATCTACTATGGTTGAGAGGCAAGCAAACCTAATGGCAACCTTATTAACTTTAAGTTTATAAGAGCAATATTTAAAATCTGTACCTATTATTTGGCTCTGTCCAGCATACCTCTCAACTGTATAGATTTTTGCAGAATGTCCAGATTTTTGCCTCATATTTTTGGTCTTCTTCTCATAAAATTGTTGTTTTCTGGCAAATCACTGGCAGATCATTGAGGTTGAAGTCAGAAAATAATGACAGACAGTTGAGTTTCATACTTCATACCCTTCAGAAAATTCATGCTAATGCAAAACATGCATTTCAATCAACTTTCTAAGTTTGTGAGAGCAGTACTTAAAAGTGCCCCTATTTTGTGCCTTTGTACCCCCACTAATTTTGGCTTTGTCCAGATTTCTTGATCTAAGAGGATGAGAGGTATGTGTCCAGTTGTATGGTTCAGACTTACACAGACCTCATTGCTGCTGCTGCCAGGGATCACGCTCACTCTTCGCTCTCTTCCTCCCTTGACACACATAATGCAGACTACACACTGACATAATGTAGTCTATATATACACAACCCTATTTAATGTGAGAAATACAGCAGTATACTACAAATAAAATCGAGCCCAACATTCAAATAATGCAGCGTGAAATGCAATAGCAGTACAAACAAAGCCCTTAATAACATCCGACATTCAAATAAAATAATGCAGTCTTGTGTAACAATGACAAGAACGTTTAACCGTTAGCTTAAAAAGTGCTGTCTGTGCGGACCGTTAAGCTTAAGTTCAGCTGTGTGTCTGTAAATGTTAACTTAAGTTGTAAGAATAACAATGACAAGAAAGTTTAACCGTTAGCTTAAAAAATGCTGTCTGTGCAGACCGTTAAGCTTAAATTCAGCTGTGTGTTTCTAAGTGCTGTGCGCGTGGGCCATTAACCATTAAATGTAAATTAAGCTGTCTGCCTCAATTTTTCTCCTAAAATCACAGGTTTACAGACCGCTACAGATGTAATTTACAGTAACATTGGTGAAGGCCCCATTACCACTGGTTTGTACTGGGTTATACGTAGACATGACCAGAGCATTTGTAACCATTAACCATAATATACTATTCAGCAAATTACTAAAGTTTAATTTTAGAAACAACACAATCAAATGGTTTCAAGACTACCTCAAAGACAGATGTCTTTCTCATAAAATGGGATCCTCAGTACTGGAATCCCCCAAGACTCTGTCTTGGACCCTTTCTATACTCTCTGTCCTTATTAATAACCTTACTTCTGACATACTTATCTTGATGTTAGCCTGCATGCAGACAATGTACTTGTGATTGAATCAAGTAAATCATATTCAATTCTGCAAGCATACTTACAAAAATAGCTTCAGCAATCTCTGCCTATGGCCTTCCACCAACATACTACTAATCAGCCTCAAAACACTAATGCCATGTTATCTTCCACATCACAAAGACTAGCAAACCTTCTATCCCTGCTCATTAAAGCCACTGACACACAGGATAATATCATTCCTAATGTCACTGAATACCAGTACCAAAATCTCACTCTAGATCCTTCCTTAAAATTAACAACCCATATTAACAATATAACTAGCAAAGTTATACCTCGATTAAAATTAAGTTACAGAATTTCTCATATCTTTCTCCCATTGCCCGCACAGCTACAGTACAAAATATACTTGACACATGGATGGCGCAGTGGTGCAGCGGTAGCATTGTCACCTCACAGCAAGAGGTTCTCTGGTTCGATTCTCGGCTGGGGTGCCTTCTGTGTGTAGTCTGCATGTCCTCCCTGCATTCGTGTGGGTTTCCTCCGGGTGCTCCGGTTTCCTCCCATGTTACAAAGACATGCATGTGAAGCTTTTCTCCCCAGGCCTCCGCTGAAAATTGGCTTTGTTCCAAGTCGGACTTTCCCGATTAACAAATGTTAAATAAAATAAAAAATAAAAATAAATACTTCTTCCAAACCTAGACACACAGGATAATATCATACCTAATGTCACTGAATACCAGTACCAAAATCTCACTCTAGATCCATCCTTAAAATTAACAACCCATATTAACAATATAACTAGCAAAGTTATACCTCGATTAAAATTAAGTTACAGAATTTCTCATATCTTTCTCCCATTGCCCGCACAGCTACAGTACAAAATATACTTCTTCCAAACCTAGAATACAGACTTCCATTTTAGCTTTTTACTCTTCATACAATACTCAAAGGATACAGGTAGCTGTAAACAGATTTATGTTATTGGAACACACACACACGCACACACACACACACACACACACACACACACACACACACACACACACACACACACACACACACACACACACACCCTCTTTCAGTATCCTTACTTACTTCTCTGTTTGCAGCCAGGCGATGAGGGATAATACATCTATATTCCCTTGCATTGCAGCCGAGCCTTCTACATAAAATCCACAAACAAGCAGCTGAGCCTTCTAAAAATCAGCCTGGCAGGAGCTTCTAAATAAATAATCTACGATCAGCCAGGCAGGAGTGAGTGAGCGATAATACATCTACAAACAAGCCATTCCTGCTTGCAAGGCATTTGATTTGAGTTGGAAATACGTGCATGACCTCAATTCTGAAAGGCTGGTAGACCTGACAGAGCTGACATCATCACGCACGCGATGACATCATCTGACAAAGCGGAAAAACATAAAATAAAATAAAAACACAAAGAAAAACATTGAAATTAGTTTGCGGTGCCCCTGTGAGGAAGCCGCAGCTCCCCAGGGTGCTGCGGCGCACACTTTGGGAACCCCTGATCTAAGCGCTTTCACATTTTACTGAAGGCTTCATCAGAGATAACTAAAGCACAAAACAACTTGGTTTATATATTTAGTGTTAACCAGTAAAAACAATGTATCAATTAATGATGCAAACTATGTAACTTTTTAAGATTTAAAATAATATACTCTATTGTGCCGCCCTGCCCTTTCACTTCAATACTGAAATGCATAAAGAAATAAAAAAACATGAACAGAGAAACAAAAAATAGAAAATCAAGAAATATATTGAATAGATTAAAATATATGTTCAAATTTAAAATTAAAACGTGTATAATAGAATATCACACAAAGAGTAACCTTGGCAATAGATTACTTTATAGTTTCTGCTCTCTTTTTAAGTATATTGCTGATTGAAACTTTATCATTAAGTCCTGGTCTTTTGGTAAATGCAACTGTCAGTGGAGTTCTTTCTCTTCTAATAAGAGTTCTATATTGACTCCCCTGTCAGAAATATGAACTCTGTCCATAACAAAACATCTAAATCTCTCATAATTGGGATATTGTAATGTATGCCTAAAAAGTGCATTGGTGGATTTGCATTTTTTTAATGTCATAGATGTCTTCATATATTCTATCTTTTAACATCCTGCTTGTCTTCCCTATATAAAATGGTGTGCAAGACCTGCAAGTAGCTAAACAGACAACAAACTTGGTAGTACACTTACATATTCCTGGACACCTTAATGTTCTATCGTAATTATGTACTGATGAATATGGACCTTCATTAATAAATATACAGTACTTACAAAATCCAAATTTCATCATCCTAGATTTCTTAACCCTATGACTGTTTTTATAGTTATAACTTTCAAAGATGTTTTTTAAGGTTAGTCCTCTGCTAAATGTGATTTTAGTTTTTGTACCTAATATTAGCTTTATGTCATCTGAAAAAAAAACACTGTCCCATGTATCCTGCATAATTTTTCTTATAACTGGGGCTTGAAAATTATATTTAATTGACATAGCACCCGTCTTGTCTCAATCAATGATTTTATTAATGACGTGTATCTGAAATGAAATTAATATCAGTACTGACCCTTAAAACGAGTGCAAATTTAATATTTCTACCCTTAAGTATTGCATCTCTAATCTTTTGAACTAGGGAGTTAGATTGCCCTCTCTCATAAAACACATTACATAGTTTTGTCAATTCAACTTGAATTACTGTATCTAAAGAAACCAATCTAGAGGCATACCATTTGTCCCATTATTGTATTGATAAAAGGGTGACTGCTATTGTAATGTAATAAAGAGTCTGTCCCCTTCCTATATATATTTGAAGTGTAACATTTATCTGTATAATTTGTATGTAAAGTAACATCAAGATAGTTAATACTATCAATACCATGAGACCATGTGAGTTTCATAAAACTAGTTGATTTTGTCTAAAAATACTTCAAAGTTGTTTGGATCCTCCTTCTACAACAGAAGGATATCATCTAAAAATCTGAAGTATCTAAAAACTTTTGTATAATGAGGTGAAGTGAAAACGTTTTGATGTTCCCAGTCAGCTAATACCAGGTTTGCATATGTAGCACACCTAGCGCCCATTGCTACTCCTGTTTCTTGATGGTAATACTCACCACTGAAATAAATGAAACTGTTGTTCAACATTTTTTCAAGAAATTCAAGTAATACACAAACTTCATTACTGTCAGTTGATCCATCCTGCACCAGGAAGTTCTGAAAATAAACTTGTCTCATGTGGAATGATACTAAATAAGTTTACAATATCAATAATGATGAAAATTATATTTTCTTCAAATGGAGTGTTGTTCCAAAGTGCAAGCAAGTGCTATGAATCATGAAGTATGTTCTTCTCTTTTTCTACTAAACCTTTTGTAAGTACATTTATATACAAGGCTAGTGGTTCAGTTTTTGATCTGCTTCCTGACACTATCAGTCTAAGTGTGTGTGTGTGTTTGTGTGTGTGTGTGTGTGTGTGTGTGTGTGTGTGTGTGTGTGTGTGTGTTTGTGTGTGTGTGTGTGTGTGTGTGTGTGTGTGTGTGTGTGTGTGTGTGTGTGGGGGGGGGTAGTTGGATCTTTGTGCACTTTAGGTAAACCAAAGATTGATCGTATAACTGTTTTTTTTAACCAGCACAAAATTAAATATTTCATTTGTAAGAAATCCCTGTAGGACTAAATCTAAATTCAGATGTGTTTTTGAATTATCTGTATTGAATTAATTCTTTGAAACTTGTCTGTAAGTGCTGTCATCATTTAACAAGTTCAGCATCTTACTTGAGTACATAATATAGTCCATTATAAATGATCAGGTTTCATAACTTTTATGTTCTTATTGTCCATGAATGTCCTCCATGAATCTGGACATCTACTCAGCCTACTTGGTTCTACTTGAGTCAATCACGATACAACCAAACACACTGGTTTTGGTTGACTTTAATTACCCATCCATTGACTGGGTAAAGTATACATGTTCTAACTCACTCACCCAAAAGTGCCTGGACCTAGTTAACTTCAATGCCCTGGACCAGTTGGTTGACACACCCATAAGGGATGCAAAGATCCTGGATCTGGTGCTCACCAACATGGGGGACCACTGCACCACCCCCAGTGTGTGGCCATCCCTGGTGAGATCTGATCACAAATCAGTCTCACTAGAAGTAACTATAACACGAGCCCCCCCCCCTCCCCTTAGCAACAACGAGACTAAAAAACTTCTGCAAGGCCAATTACAACCTCTTACGTGGCTGCATAAATAGCTTCATAGCCCCTCCCCCACTGAAGGAACAGACACCTACGCTGAGTTATACACCAATGCCTTATACAAGCACCTGCACAAATGTATTAAATCCATTGTACCTGATAGAACAAAAGCAAAACCTTCAAGGAAAAACAAACCTGCCTAATGGACAACTGCCATTAATAGTCTATACAATAGGAGAAAGAAATTGCTGACTAAGAGTAAGAAGGAACGGTCTCAAAACTGGAAACACTCCCTCCTCAACTTAAACAAGTAAATAAGACTCCTAGTGAAGTCCTCCAAAGCTAACTACGAATCCAAATCAGCTTCCCTAACTAAGGATATCCACAAGGTGTTCTTTATTTACATCTGTAACCACAAAGGTAAGGCCCAGATTTGTGCTGAACTCATAGTTAATGGTAATACATATACATAACCTGTGGATATAGAAAACCTGCTGGCTGACAGATTCAGTGAAAACTTCACTCCAGTGTCCCTGCCACATATACCCCAAAGCATCCCTAACACCTGTCCTCCACCTAGTATATCTGAGGAGCAGATCTTAAACGGGTCTATATTAGATCATTGAAAAAAATTAAAATCTTGAACACTCACATGAGCAGAAATGTAGGAAATCAACATCGCCATTGTGGGGGGCTGCACCCCCCACACCCCCCGCTAAATATATATTCTAACTCCAAGATCGCACTACAATGAGGAAAGGGCAAATTTTCTGATCTCCACTGTACCACGATTTCACAATAGCAATTACGAAGAATGGTATTTTCAACTTCTAAGCCATTCAAGATTTTGATTTTTCATCAATCTAATAGTGACCCTCTTAAATGCTCTCTCCAAGGCCAAAAACATAGCTTCTATGAGACCAGACAACATGCCAGGCTGTGTTCTACATGGGTTAAAACAGGAATTCGCATCACCATTGGGCATGCTTTTCAATCACAGTTTATGCACTGGCTTCATCCAAGCAGAATGGGAAACAGCTACCGTCATCCCTTTTCCCAAAGGGGGTGGACCCTGGTAACTATGGACCCAATAGCCTGACCAGCCTTATCTGCAAGGCCATGGAATGAATCATTATGGATCTTATTAACAAAGATATAGAAAAATCTCCAAATGCACAACTCCATCCAGTTTGGCTTTGTCAAGGGGAGATCATGCCTGTTAAACTTGATGGATTTCTTCAAGACAGTCACCAAAGCCATAGGCAAGGACAAATCTGTGCATACAGCCTACCTAGACTTAGCCAAGGCCTTTGACACAATTTCCAACTCAGGCATCATTGATAAACTCACCCAGCTGGGTATCAACCCATATATTGTCAGGTGGGTTGCAACCTGACTCTCTGATAGAACTCATACAGTCAAAATAGGGAACTCCACCTCCTCCAGCAGGCCCATAACCAGTGGTGTTCCACAGAGAATGGTGCTGGAACCCCTGCTGTTTGGAATCTAGTTTTCCAAAGTACAGGCTAAAATTAAAGGACTATGGCTGACAAAATTTGCTGATGTCTGCAAACTGGGAGCGATCATTGAAATCCCTAGCGATGTTAACATCCTGCAAAAAGGTCTTACACAGACTAATGACTGGCGCCAAAGTCAGGGTCTTAAACGTAATGCAAAAAATGCATTATCATACCCTTTGTCAAGGGTGATGTTCCTGCAACTGCCACATCAATAGCAATACCATAAGCACACAGTCAGTGGTGAGAGATCTGGGCACGCAGGTTGACAGGAACCTTACCTTTGATCACCATGTCTCTACAGTGGTAAGAAGAGCATTTTATATGGCTCATCTCATAAGTAAGTGCATTGCCTCCATAAAAAACAGGCTATAACACCCTGTACTATTCCCTCATCAGGCCAGTAATACAGTGCAATGTTCCCCTTGGTGTGTTCCTTTCCAAACAACTGTAGCAATAGGAGAGACCACAAAGGTTTGTTACAAAGAAAATTCAGGGTCTTCAAGATCTGTCTTATGTGGACAGACTGAAATCATTGTCACTTTACTCTGTGTTGTATAGACTGTTCAACGGTGACTCATGCCTTGCATATAGAGCAATCTCTGACCCAGCTTTAATAGAAATGCTGCACATTCACAAGTCAAATGGCACAGAGGTCATTCATTCAAAGGACCTTAACCTGGTATGTGACATCAACAGAATTTGCTGAAGAGACGGATTTGTTTTACAAAGGTTGCCCCTCCTTTGGAAAAAGCTTCCTGTTCATGTTAAACAAAGCCCCTCATTGGGCCTATTTAAGCATAATTTACACAATTAGATAGGCAACCTGAAACCTGAAATTCACCCCATGGGTTCCACCTGTGTCCCTCTTACTCAGAAGCAATAGGTGCTGATTTTAGTGTCTGCTTGAACCACGCACCTTTGGGAACATGGGTTGAACTTGACTAGGCTTGTAAGGGCCCTGGGCCATTAGTCTAGTAACCGCCTATGATCCAGTGATCGGTACCAGCAGTTCCCTTTCTCCTACATTAAAATTATCATTGTAACTTATTTTACCTTTTAAGACATGTCTAAAGTTACTTTCACAGAGCATCTCAAAAACTGACACCATGGGGCAACTAGGGGGAAGAAATGTGCTGCTCCTTTTTAATAAATACGGGATGTGTGGGTCATTGCTAGTAGAATTACAAAACACATGGTTAAATTTAATTGTTGAACATAAAGCTTAAAATATATTAAATCTTACATGATATCTTGCCTAAAAGAGGGTACAAGTTTAAAACCCTTTTAAACAATGAAACATGACGCTTGAGAAGATTTAAGTGGCTGTAATTAAAAATTTTAAAACCTTCACTATCAATAATATTTCATACATGGTAAACACTAAAGGCACTAAAACTGTAAATTGTACCATCTAATTTCTCTTCCTGTCTTTCTTCATATGTCTTGCTGGTCATGGTGAATGAGTCTGTTGATTCCAAAAAGGGGGACTCATTAAAACTTGCATAGTAGAAGGCTTTCTTCCTCCTATGGGTTTACTAACAGTCACATTATCAAACAAATCCAGATTGTCCAAAGGCCCAATTGCTGATGAAAAACCTGGAGTTTGCTGGTCTTTGTACTCCATAACCAGTTCACCTCCTGGAAAACCTTTCATAGTGTAATTTTTTGGTTTAGGGTATGCTCTACCCTCCTCATATTTGAGTTTGTCCCTCAGTAATTTATTTTGTTTCCTTAATTTATTCTTTGTGAACTGTCAACTTTCAAATATTCAGTTTTATTCAAAGAAAATAAGGGCTCTATATTTGTGTTCAGCTGTAGAACCTCTGTCTCTAAAAATTGAATCTTAAGCTCATTGTCATCTACTAGAAGTTTTAACAATTCAACCACAGTATGGTCAAATAACTCAATAAGACTGCAGTGTAAGGCTGAATTTACAGTCGGACCTATAGGAACTTTTCAGATTCTGTTAGCTTAGCACTTAAGACACATATTGTCCAACTGGAGACTTCTATATTTAATTAATGTCTGTTCAAATAGTCTTACTTATGATATTAACGAACTTCTAGTACTAGGTTTATTTATTTGAAAATCTGGATTGCTTAACCATGTTTTAATGTCAAAATTTGTACCTGTATCCTGAGGGTTTGGATGGTTGGATAGATCTTGTTTAGAACAGCTAGGTTCATTTAAAGCTGGTATTTGAAAAAAATTCATCCCTTCTCCCTCTGTAGCTTTATGTATGTAGTGTACTAGTTTCTGCAAAAGCACCATTAAAACCCCTAATCTGTCTTGGTGAGAATGGTAAAACCAGTGAAAAAATAGCCGGCCATTAAAATGAATGTTCCATGCACTTCCTTTCTAGTATAATTTCTCTATCAACACTTCAGCAGGAATTCCAACTTCCAAGCAGGCAGCTTTAAATAACAATGACTGAATAGCCTCAGTCGGCAATAAGCAGTTTTAAAATCTAGCAAGCATAAAAGTTAAAACAGTACAACGATATGAAACTGTAATAACACTCCGTCTTCGGATGAGAAGTCTGTTTTAAGTTTACTGCCAAGCATCTAAGCTGAGATGCAGGATAGGTGCTGCAACGGGACATATACACTTAGTTTTTTGTGGTTCTGCCTTTTCTCTTTGCTGAGGTTGCTGGAGGGGTACTGTGTTTCTTTGTGTACGTTATGTCGCCTGTTGGTTTGCAACCATTACTCAGTTATCTCACACATCCACTTAGTATGTTTATAAACAACACCCAACCTTTCCAAGTTCATTGCAACCCTATCATCTGTTTACTGGAACCTCCTAAAAACCCTCCCCTTAGATGGTGCTGTAAATTAATTCAATACAAATTTACTGAATATCCTAAATAGCCTTGTACCTCCTACAAGAAGAGACTAAAAGCAGATCCAAGATGGTGGGCATCTAAGAGGTACCCTGTCCTGCAGCTCCGGCAATTACCTTTGATTTTGGCTTTTTAAACCATACAGGAACGAGCTGAGAACATACTATGCGCTAAATCCATTAATAACCAGTTATAAAAAGGCGATCAGAGACTTCATTAACATCGGGGCTGACTAAGAGAGCCATAAACATATTTTTGCTTGTGCATCTGATCCGGCACGTGGCTATTAGAGGCCCTAACTTCAGCACCATCCTAACTGACAGCTCCGGTAACCTTCGCAAAATGAGTAAAATACCAAGAGAATCGGAAAGTATGGACACCCAAACAACCAAATCTAAATTCTCAGCCATCAATACTTCCCCAGAAAAAGAGACTAAAAGACTGAGATCATTCAAACAGTTATCGGAACACTCCAAAGAACCGGCTAGGCAGAACCCAGAAAGCGCATCGGTGATGGAGGAATTAAAAAAAGCGCTCACTCCTCTACAAGTAGCAATTGAAGATCTGACATCCAAAGTTAACACAGTTAATACCTCACTACACAAAATTATAGACAGGCTTGAGCTGGTTGAAGACAGATCCAAAACAAATGAGTTAGAAATACAATCTATGGCAGAATCCCTCCAAGAGAAGGATAAAGCTATTAAGTCCATACAATCCAAACTAGTGGACCTAGAGGCACGTAGCAGACGAAATAACTTGATAATCAGGGGCTTAAATGAGAAATACGAACATAGCCAGCTTATGGAGGTAGCAACACAAATATTTAAGGACTTATGTAAAGATACTGACCCAGTACATAATTTTAGTATGGAGAGGGCCCACAGAGCGCTTCGGAGCCAGCAAGCAGCCTCTGCACCAAGACCAGTATACATCAAAATGCTTCACTTTCAAGACGTACAACTCATTTTGTCAACCTTTAAAAAAAACAAGAGATTTACATGGAATAACCAACAGTTAATATTTACACAGGATCTTCCATTTGAAATCCGAGAGATGCGACGCAAACTTGCCCCATACTGCGCTG
The DNA here is from genome assembly GCF_019279795.1 of Protopterus annectens. Lineage (NCBI taxonomy): Eukaryota > Metazoa > Chordata > Ceratodontiformes > Protopteridae > Protopterus > Protopterus annectens. Next base: position 361,205,337 of record NC_056742.1, read on the forward strand.
ATCTTATACAAAAAAAAATTAAATTCCAAATGAAGTTTCCCTCAACACTGTCCTTCACACACCAAGACCTTAAGCTATCGGTCTCATCCCCGAACGAAGCTAGAGCAGTGTTCCTCAAATATTTTGGAGCAGATCCCTCCAACTAGCTACACATTGCCAAACAAGTAATATATACTTGCAAATCAAGCCCTTGTTACTCTGCAGTAAATAATACGCACCTTGCAAGGTGGAAAATGTAGGATGAAAATAAATCTTTCTCTATATTGTATGGATATGCTGATTTAATCCTCAGGAACCATGTATACAGGACTAGCAGTTGAAAATAGGCTTCTTGAAGGTGTCACACAGGTAGCGCTAATTGGTGCACGTACAGGAAGAGACTCGCGTTTCCGTTGGACTTACATGCTTGCACTGGATTGATCTGCGAACCTAGACCGGACTATAGCAGGGCATTCATCTTCCCCTTTACGGAAACCATCGGTCATGGAGTCGCTACACATATACACTCATTGCATGCCTGCTTCCCATATGTATTGACCTATTAAGAACTTAATAGGCTAATAGCAATGTTCGTTGCCTTGTCATTCTTATGGATACTTATTACTGTCTGAGATCCTCGTTGAAGAGATCCGGGTATGGTATACCAAATTCCAAACGCAATATTGCTCGTTCCTGAACAGAACATATTATACTTACTGTTTTGACTAATTGCATATAATTAAGATACAACTATTGCAACTTTGTGATAAGTAGTAATACTTTTGTTAGCATTTTACTGGAAAGTATTTTTTTCTACTTTTTTAATCTTTTACTCTGCAAATATAAGCCTTTTAACTATAGCTTTGTCATAAGACTTGTCGGATGTTGATAGGACGTTATGTAGGGTCTGGATGTCTGAGATTGGACCTGGTACGACCTTGTATAAAGTGTGTAAATATTATTTCAATTCTGTTGTAGATAGTATAGTTAATATAGGTAAAAAAGTTTTTTATTATACATGTCTAACTACAAGTTTTCACATATACATCTTCTCAATAGTTATAGGGGTATGGGTAGGCATGGTTAGAATATTGAGAGATGTTAGTGCCATTGTTCTACAGTTCTCTGACCGAACCCTATGGGATATAAGTGTAGATGCCACTCTTTCATTATTCCTCATCTTTGCAATGCTACATAAATATTTATATAAGTATAGGTACAGTACTGTCTCTTCTCATTTCGGCTTAGAATACCTAACCCTATTATACTTAATATGATGAATAATGTGACAGTATCCTCCTGGAATGTTAGGGGTCTCAATAACGTAGGGCAAAAAAAGTTAATTATGCACTTGATTCTAAAAGCTAAATGTGAGGTATGCTTTCTACAAGAGACTCACCTACTAAGCACTGATTGGGCTCCTGAAAGTAAAAAGCCATGGATCAGGGACATTATTTTCTCGGGCTCGACCAATAACTCTAAGGGAGCCGCGATTATTATTAAGAAGTCTTTTCAAGCACAGATCATCTCGAAGGGTAACGACCAAGATGGCAGATGGTGTTATTTTACTGCATGTTTTCAGGCAATAGACAACCCAATATTATTTCTTAATGTTTATGGTCCATGTTCTGAACAATCAGATTTTATTATGATGATATATAATTTACTACTTAAATTCCCAAAACACCTACTAATAATTGGAGGAGATTGGAATATGGCTATTAACCCTCAAGTAGATCGATTGGGTAGACTTGGCTCAAGAAATTCAGTACCTTGCAAAGCCCTGCTTGACCTGATTGAGGATTTGGAATTAACTGACCCGATTGCCTATAATACTAAAATGTATGACTATAAATATAATTACTTTACCTACTTCTCTAGCTGTCACAAATCATGGTCCCGAATTGATTATTTCCTAATTTCAGACTACTTCAACACTAGAATAATCAAATTCTCAACAGAACCCCGCTTCTTATCGGACCATTCAAGGATAACGCTAGAAATAAATTTAACACAGAATCCAATTAATATAATTCCCACTTGGTCCTTGAACCCAAATCTCCTACAAGACAAATCCCTAATCAGTGAGATCAACCTAGTTTTAAAAGACCTCTTTAGTACTCAACAAGATGAAAATATTATCTTCGATATCAGATGGGCCGCAGCTAAAGCTGTACTCAGAGGAATTTTTATTAAGAAAGCGAGCTTTCTTAAGAAAAAACGGGCTAAAAGGTTAACTGAACTACACCAGGATATTACTAATCTAGATAAGAAGTTAATTGATAATTACTCTGAAAACACAGAAAAGGAATTAATTGCAAAACAAAAAGAGCTGTCTGAATTTCACCAATCCAATCTATCTATATGGGAATATAGATGTATAGCTAAGTACTCAGAATATATACAAACCCCCTCTAAATCATTAGCTAGCTTAATCTTTAATGCACCTAGATCTCCCAGAATTTCTTGCCTTCAGTACAACAACCAATTATACAGATCGGATGAAAATATTATTCAACTTTTCCATCAGATATATTCTCAAACTTACAATAACAATAACTTTATGACTACCAAAGAAGAGATGAAAACTTTTTTAAAAGAGATTACCTTCCCATCAGCTACCGAACCACAAAGAAACCTACTAGCATCCCAGATTACAACAAAGGAAATCCTAGAAGCTATTGATAATCTGAAAGTAGGGAAGGCCCCGGGACCAGATGGTTTTTCCCCCGAATTCTATAAGGCATTTAAAGAAACTCTAACCCCTATTCTTTTAGAACTATTTAAATCCTTGACCAACCATGGCATCAAAGACCCATACATTAATGATTCTAGAACTATCCTGATTCCCAAAAATACATCAGACACTACAAACCCCAATAACTACAGACCGATATCACTCATGAATGTGGACATTAAGATCCTTTCCTCCATTCTAGCTAATAGACTGAAAAAAGTAATGGAGGGTTTAATCTCCCCTGAACAGGCTGGTTTTGTGAGAAATAGACATACATGGGATAACACCATAACACTAGAATCTATAATAAAAATAACTAAACAAGATCCTAACCCCAGATACGCCTTGATTCTGGATGCTTGCAAAGCCTTTGACAGGGTGAACTGGAACTTCCTGTTTCTAGCTCTCGAGAAATTTAGTCTTCCACCGGAATTTATAAATCTTATTAAGACTCTATATAATAGTTCAAAGACCCAGCTATACATAAACAAGAAACTCTCAAATCCGATTAAAATCACCAATGGAACCAGACAGGGCTGCCCCTTATCCCCACTACTGTTCAATCTATACTTAGAAGTCTTGCTCTTGTTCATATCACAGAAATCTCACCATACTATTCCTAGAATCTGTAACTCTAATATTAGATTTACTGCCTTTGCAGATGACCTGAATCTGTACTTTATGTATCCCTTAACTGACGCCATGAAATTAATTAACTCTCTGGATGCCTTTGAAGCAATTTCAGACTTTAAGATCAATGCCAATAAATCTAGTATTTTTCAAATTAATCCCTTAGCACATAAGCCCCATCTTTTCCCGGTTTTACCTATTCATACTAGACATTCTCTAAATTATTTAGGTGTCTCTTATGACCATTCATATTCATCTGTTCTACAAGCTAACCTAAATAGAATATGGACCACTATCTCACAGGATATGAAAAGATGGCAAACATTTAAACTCTCTACACTTTCAAAAATCTCTATTGTCAAAATGAATATTTTGCCAAAAATTCTATATCAATACAACTCATCCCTATCCCCGGTTGCAATTACCTTTATTAAGAAAATACAGAATGAAATTGCAAAGTTTGTATGGTACCCAAAGTCAGTGAGAATGTCTTATTACAAACTCACATTTCCTAAATTAAGAGGGGGCATGGCGATGCCCAATCTCATTCTATATTACAGAATTACTCATGCTAATAGGCTTTTAGCAATTGCTAATTACACTCCTGGTTCCACCCCGTGGACTCCCTTATGGATTAAAATTTGGTATAAACACACTCTTAATAACAACATTAATCCCAGAGCTTTACCTTTTTGGCGAAAACTTCAACTAGAGGGACTAAACTACACAACGTATTAAGAAGTCTAATTGACAACTTTCAGGAACTATTCAACTCCTTAGGATTAGGTAACGCTTTCTTACTACTTCAGCCCCTCCACCTCAACCCTAATATTAAACTAGGAGGACAGGTGGTTAACTTGAATAAACTTCCCCTAATTAAAGATCTTACGGTGTGGGATTTTTGTAAGCTTAAACATCTCTCATTGACAGAACTTAGAGAAACACTTTCTCTGTCTAAAGCCTATACCACCATTTTGAGACAATTAAAGGAACTCACCTCAACCTTCTTAATAAGTCAACATAACGTGGATATGGAAGTTAACATAATTAAACAGCTTCTACTAAGTCTAGGTTCCAAGAAACATATGATTTCTATTGCATACAAAGCATTTTCTGTATATTTATACAGAAAAGAACTTAATTTTGCTAACTTTTGGAATAAACAAGATTTTACAATATCCCCCCAACAAAAACTGGATTCGATAAAACTCACACTTAAACACTCCCCTTTTAAGAAGTTCACGCTTACTCAATTCATGATTATTAATAATTTATATTATACCCCAACTCACTTAAATAAATTTAACTCATCTGTATCCACTGTTTGCCCCTGTTGTTCACACCCACGTGCAGACATTATCCATATTTTATGGTTTTGTAAATATGCCCAAAACCTATGGTGTTCTCTTAAAGTCAGACTAAGTAAAATGGGTTACCATAAGTCGACATTATCTTGGGAAATGGCCTTACTACATATTACTAATATAAATCTGTCACCTCTACGACTTAGGCTACTGATTAATGTCTGTCTTCTAATTAAGTTCTATATTACCAAACACTGGATGGATCGCTCAAAGTTATCTTGGATCAGCTTTAGGAATATGGCAATTACTTATATTACCTCCCAGAAATTGATTACTATGAGTCCGCGCAAAAGATCTGAAAATCAGAATCTATGGAATTCTCTTTTTTTACTCCTTGCTGAAATTTGATTGTTGGGAACCCAAATATATGATTTATACATAAAGAGAGATCTCCTTATTGCATAAACTCTATTGAAGGTTAGAGTTAGTAAGATTTACCAATTTAAAGTAATGGCACTTTGTATATATTGTGTATATAGTTTGTGTATAACAGTAGGTTCAAATGATACCTTATCCTTTGTATCTAGTTTTAATACTTTAATGCTTATGTATCGCTGATATGATGTAACCATTGACTTCTGTTGTTGCATATAAAACTGTAATAAAGAATTTAAAAAAAAAAAAAGAAGAGACTAAAAGCAAGTAATGCAATTTGGCTAACTGAAAATAGTATGGAAATAATGGCAAAATTATAAAACACCCCAATATCTTGAAAACCTCCGAATGTTTTGCAATCATACTAAAAAGCAAATTAATGAACAAACAGCTATAATATAATAACTTTCAGAATAATAGTAAACACAACCATAAAAAATTCTGGAGAGCCATAAAAGTAATCTTGCATCCTGGTCATAAATTCAACTGTAACTCCTCTCCCAATAACTCAGCTTTCGAATCCGCAATACAATTCAACACTTATTTCACAGATAGTATAGCATCACTAACCAAGAATTCACAACATTTACTCCCAACCCTGCCCAGTAGCCATGTATTACCACATCCAATTTCACCTTCAAATCTGTTCCCACATCCTATATAAAACTACTTTTAAACAAACTCTAACCACGCTCTACTTCAGCTGATGACCTTCCAAGGAAGTACCTTAAAATAGCAGTCAATAGCACTGCATACCCTGTCTCAATCTTTATAAATAGGTCAATCCAGGAATCGCAAGTTCCCTGTCTTTAGAAAAAAAATCACACATTATCCCTCTGCACAAAGGAAAAAATTCAACAGGCATTATTAACTTTAGACCTATAGCAATCTGATCTCTCCTCTCCAAAATACTTAAAATGGTATTTAAAAACAATTGCTAAACTATTTCCTGCAGGAAGAACTCGTATCCTCTACACAACATGGCTTCTGTCCTTCCCATGCTACTAACACTGCACTTCTAACCTATATCAATACTGTCACTAAAGCTAGAGATAATGGCAAACTGGTGTCCTCCCTATGTCTACACTTGTCTAAAACCTTTGACACAGTCAGTCACAGCAAATGTCTACTTCAAATGTCCTTTAGGTCTTTCTCAGACCACCCTTCTATGGATCAAAAGCTAACTGTCTAATAGGTATCAGTCAGTAAAATGGCACCCTCCATACCTCTCAGTCACCACTGGTGTACCCCAAGGCTCTATCCTTAGTCCCCTCCTCTTTAACGTTCTCACCAACAACCTCCACACATCCACAGAACAGGACTACAGTATGCAGATGACTCCACACTCATTTGGACATCAGACAATATGGCACACCTCCAGAAATTACTCAGGAAGCTTTAACGGTGACTGAAACATGACTTTGTAACTCACAGCTCATGCTCAACCCTAAAAAAAACACAAAAAAAACACTTTTTCTCCCACTCCCACAACCCTTGAAGTCACTTCTCATAGCAAATTATTAGGGATAGATGATAATCTTAAATTTGACCTGAATATACAATATTACATAAGAAAAACTCATCAAAAATTAGCTATGCATTATAGATCTAAAACCTTCCTCACTGGACACAACAAAGGCTACACTTGCCACTACATATATCATCCCCAAACTTCTTTATGGTACTCCCATCCTTACTAACCTTTAGGCAACACAAACATACAAACTTGACAATGCTATAACAAAGTTGCTTAATTTGCAGCAAATACCCCTATCAAAACCCACCACTCTGTAGCATTAAAAAATCTAAATTGGTTAGAAGTAATGTTTTTCTGTATAGAAGTGGTTGTCCTTGTCACCACACTGTACTAAAGTAGTAGTACAAGATTTTTAGTTATTAGGAAGATTCCGTGATACACTGACCTGGAACTGACTGCCCTTGGTTCTCCTGAATGTTTTCTTGTAAGCCAGCCTGGTCTGGTTTTCTGGCTCATCCCAATCCATTCATGCTCGCTGTGCTCAGGCTCACTCTGCTCATCCACCCTACTTCCATTCCCACCCACCCCTGACATTATTTCCTTTATAGCTAATCCTGCTTTGCCCCGCCTTCACACTAGCCAATAGACACTCCCACTTCTCTTCTCATATCCCGCATCACCGTTAACTGTAACAGCCACTCCCTTCTCTTCCTGAGCCTTACCTGCTATTAACTATTTCAGTCACTTACTTAATAAAACTCCTTCAATCAATCCTGATTTCTTCTACTAACCTTAAATAAACTCTTTACCCTTTAATTCTTCCTGACCTGAAACTAAATCATGGCTATACCTTTCAAAACTCTATTTCTCTCCCTCCCTTTTCTAATTCTTTTCTCAGCTGTAACCACTTATCATAGCCCTCACCTGCTTACAACCCCATCTCCCATACTCTCTTATCCCACTACCCATCATACTAATAACTACTCCAACCTATTGCCTCCTCTCTCTTTAACCATACCACTATATCTGTTCACAGGTTCAAAGTACTGTACATACCTCTCATCAAAACAAAACACCAGGTCCTTTGCAAATATTTCTTCCTGTAAATACTTCAAAGCACAATGCCACTCTTATCTGGTGATATTCACCCCAAACCAGGCCCTTCTCAACAGTACCCTAACTATATTTAACAGCACCCCCCTTCCAACTGCCTCACAATATACTCATTAAGATCACAAGCCCCCAAAAATCTTTTTTGTCAATGAATATGCAAAGCATTGTCAATAAAAGTACCCTCCTTCATGCCAGGATTTCTCAATATAACCCAGATATACGTGCCCTACCTGAGACATGTTTAAAATCTCATATTACAAACTGTGAACCCCCCCCCCCCCCGGTTATTATATTCTCCAACTGGATAGAAGTAAAAAAGGGTGGAGTAGTAGTTAGCTATACTCTACTCTGACCAGCTCTCTCTCTCCCCCTTCTCAATAGCGATCTCTAATTTCTGCCCTGCCAAAGTACTTATGGCAACCTGTAACCTAAATCAACACAAAAAACTTGCCATTGCAATGATCTATATACCCCCAGGTAAAAACATTCCCATACTCGAGCAGTTTCTTTCTTGGATTTCTATATCCACTCCCTATGAAACCATCAGCTTTGGGGATATGAATATTGACTGGAACCTTGTTAATACTGCCACCCCTAGCTACTTTTTAAACCTTTATGGCTTTACCGAGCTGATCATATCGCCAATGCGCCAACAAAAAAATTCCCAGAATGGCTCATTCATCAGCTGGATATTAGTATCCAACCTTGAGTGTTATCATAACCCTTCCACCCTACCTAACTCTCTTAGTGATGAGATCTCTATCTCAGTAGTAAGACACTCTCCCAATCTTAACAACAGCCATCAATACAGAGAGTCTCATAATCCTAAAACTACACTCCTGTAACCTTAAATGAATTACTGTCCACTGTACACTGGTCATTCCCACACACATTACCCCTTGAAGAGGCTGTCCAAAGCTTCGACAATATATTCCTAGAAACCCTAAACACCCTAGCTCCCAGTAGAAGAATTAGGCTAAAATGTAATTATGCACCATGGCTAAACCAGGTAACTCGATCACTTATGAACAACAGTGACAGTGTCTGGAGAGCACGGAAAAAAATAACTCAACTTTCCACCTGAACTTATATAAACAGCTTTGTAACCAAACAAAAAATCAGGTCATACTGGACAAAAAACATTTCTATTAAAAATCTATGAGCAACCCACATTCCAACCCAAAGAAATTCTGGCATTCAATAAACAAATTACTATCTCCAGGGAACCCCTCTTCACCAAACCCCTTCCCTAACAACCCTTCTAGCGAAACTGCAACTCAACTTAACAACTTTTTCATTGAAACAATAGAAAAGCTAACTAAACCAGACACTCTCGATATTAAGACTCCACATTCCACCTCACCTCTTCCCTCATTCTCCCTAGCACCTGTAGCAACTTCCTTCATCAAATCACTTCTTAACAAACTCAAACCCTGTTCCTCATCAGCCAATAAACTCCCTCCATTATTTCTCAAACATGCAGCCAGATCCGTAGCATACCCTGTATCTATACTTATCAATAGATCCATCCAAGAAAATACAGTATCAGATATCTGGAAAAAATTCTTCATAATACTGCTCCACAAGGAAAGAAATTATACAGAACCCTCACTTTACAGGCCTACTGCCATATTTCCCCCCCTTATCCAAGATACTGGAAAAATGTATACATAGACAAATACTAAACCACCTCTAATAGGCAAATATAATTACACCCACACAGCACGTTTTCCAGCCCTCACAGAGTACTACCACTGCCCTCCTATCTTTCACACACAAAATTGCCCAAGCCAGAGATAATAATAAACTCATATCAGCTCTGTTCTTTGACCTATCCAAAGCGTTTGTTACTGTTTCCCATCCCATCTTCCTAAACAAACTTTCCAACCTACAACTATCTACCTCCACTACCTGCTGGTTTAACAGCTACCTTTCAAGCAGATATCAGTCTGTCAGATGGCAAACATCCTTCTCCCCTTGCTGTCTTAAGACCGGGGTTCCCCCAGGGCTCTATCCTGGGCCCCCAACTTTTTAATATATTTACAAATAACATCCATGTCTCCTGCCCCCACTCTACCTTAACACAGTATGCAGATGATTCCACATTTATTAACACCTCTGACAATATACAAAATCTCCACACTGTCACTCAACAATCTTTGCACCTAGTAGAACAATGGTTAACTAAAAACAACCAGGTTTTCAACCCACAAAAGACCAGGCTTCTCCTTTTCCTTCAAAAAAACCTCAATCCAGCTAAAGAAAACTTCACCATCTCATCCTTAGATAATACAATTATCACCGCCGACTCAAACGGCAAATTGCTTTGCGTTACTATACATGACCAATTAAAATTTGATCTACATATCTTAAACTGTTTCAAAAAGTCCAATCAAAAACTAGGTCTTCTATGCCAGAACAACAAATATATACCTAACAAATCTAGACCCATACTGGCTCAGACATTTAGTCTACCAACCCTGCTGTATTCTGCTCCCATACTTACTAACCTCCAGAATAATCTATTAACCAGGCTAGAAACCACCTATAATAAGACAGCTAGATTCACAGCCAGTAATAGCTACAAATCCCATCAATGAATATCCCTGAAAAGCTTAAGATGGCCTGAGCTCCCCCACATGCTTCAAATATCATAACTACAAATTGCACACAGCATCCTAAATAGCCCCAACTCCTGCCCTGCCCTTACATCCATAATTACACTCTACACACCCAAGCATGACCTCAGAAGCACACAACAAATCCTACTTCTGGTGACCAAGCTAAACAAAAATATTTGCATACTAATGGAACAAACTTCCATTGTCCCTACTATCCACAACCAAAAGTGGCGAATTCAAAAAGCAACTAAAAATTAATTTCCAACATGCATGGATCTGTACTTGTCAGGAAATAACCTAATTAATTTTTCTTCTTCTCTCAATCAACATATCTGCCTGGTAGCTGCTATCTAAACTGTCTACACATATTACTCTCTCTGTAGTTTGTACCTATGATATTAAACGCATCCTTGTACTATGTCATGATGTCTGAATTGTATATTAAATATTTATTTTAGGCATTGCTATATTCCTTGCATGTAACTTAATACTAACCAAATTTCTCAAACACATTGCTACTGCATTGTCAAAATACTGTACTTTTGCCTTGGAAATATTCATGATGTGTGCTTCTCTTTCTCTGTTTTTGTACTGTTAAGTATGTTACAACTTGAACTGTTATTTTTTTTTTCTTATTTTTTTTTTATTTACTCTCCTGGAGCTTTTCTACTTGGGTGTCCTCTGAAAAAGGGCTCTCTGCCTGGACCCAGTCAGGCTAACCATGTTACAAATGTAAAAATAAATAAATAAAGAGTACCCACATCAACTAATATATACACAGCTTCTTATCACCTATAAAATTGTCCAGAATCCATCTACTTCTCCAGTACTAAATAACATTCTACACAACTCTGTTCCCAGTTGGTCATTACTATCCAATAACCAAAACTCCTGTCTGTCCACAAGCCTATAAAATTTGATGGGCATTTGCTGTACTCATTCACTAGTTCATAGGTGTGTACTAAGCTAATGGCCCTGGAGCCTTTACAAGCCTAGCCCATAGGATTACACTGGTATCGTGCCACCCGACCTTAGTTCCTAATGCCTCTGTCGAGTAGAGCCACTGGAGTGATCCCCGAGGTGAATTTTCTATTTCCCATCCACTCATCAAGATTTCTCTTGAAGAGGGCCAGTGAGGTGCTCTGCGTGACATGTATGGGAGGTTTATTCCATAGCATGGGCAGTCTCTGGGTTATGAACCTGTCCCTCCAGCATGTTCTGTTGATTGTGGTAATGAGGTTGAGGTCCCTGGAGAGTGTGGTGTGGAGGGATTGGGATTTCTTTAGATGTAGAAATTTTAACAAAGCTGTGTCAGACATGGCTTTGTAAGTCAAGCAGAGATCGCCTCTAAGTAGGCGATATGAGACAGAGAATAGTTGGAGGTTTTTGAGTCTGTCCATTTAGGATGAGTATTTAAGGCCTAGGATCCTCTTTGTAAGGTACTTTTACGGCCTCTCCAGTTGTTGCAGGTGTCTAGTGAGGTACATACCAAATGGGGCATTGTAATCGATGATTGGCCTAATGAGGGAAAAGTAGAGTGAGACAATGACTCTTTCTTCCTGGATGCAAAACCCTTAGTAATGAGATGTGCCACATAGATGGACTTTCTGACCACAGTGGCACTGTGGTGGTCAAAAGAGAGGTTGCTATCAACCTGTGTTCCCAGATCTCTTATAACGCCTTCTGTGTTCAGTGGACTGTCATCGATGTGGTAATTCAAGGGAATCAGGTTTTTCCCAAGGGGGATGATGACACATTTTTTGGCATTGAGCTTAAGGCCATGGTTCTGACACTAGTCGTTGGTCTCAGTGAGGCCTTTCTGTAGGATTGCAACATCACTTGGGGAGTTAATAAAAGATCTCGAATTGCGATCATCTGTGAACTTTGTCAGTCAGAGTCCCTTCATGTTGGCCTGGACTTCAGAGAAGTAGATACCAAACAGGAGAGGACCCAGGACCAAACTCTGTGGGACTCCACTCGTGACTGGTCGGCAGTCTGACTTGGAGTCAGCTACTTTCACACTGTGGGTTCTATCTGTGAGCCAGTTTGCAACTCACCTAGTGATATAGGGTTTGATGCCGACCTATTGAGTTTTTCTATGTTTCCTGAGTGGGGAATGGTATCAAAGGCCTTGGCCAGATCAAGGTAGGCTGTATGAACCACCTTGCCTTCATCCACAGCTCTGGTGACTGACTCAAAGAAGTTGACCAAGTTGAGCAGGTATGATCTACCCTTCACAAAACCAAACTGTGCAGGATCCAGAGTTTGGAGATTCCCTATATCCTTGTTTATTAGGTCCATGATGATGCATTCCATAGCTTTGCATATCATACTCATCAGGCTAATGGGGCAATAGTTCCCAGGGTCTGTAGTAGCTCCTCCTTTGTGGAGAGGGATGACTGTAGCAGTGTGCCATTTGGTAGGGATAAAGCCTGAGTTGAGGCTGTGACTGAACAGGGCACACAGGTGAAGTGGCAGTTCACTCTGTAGTTCATGTAGAACACAGCCAGGGATATTGTCAGGTCCCATAGAAGCTGCATTCTTGGCCTTGGACAGTGCTGTTTTAACCTGTACAGCAGTAATACTGGATGCCTGGCAATCTACTGGTATAGTGATTGGCCCTTTGGGGGGGAGCGGTAAAGTTGGCACTGAATCTGTCGGCCAGTATATTGGCAATATCTGTTCACTCTGTATAAGAGGTACCATTGTGTAGTAGCTCAGAGTAAATATGGGTATTGCCATGGAGATTCTTTACATAACTATAGAAGGCCTTGTAGTTGCCTTTACTATCTGCTGCAATTTTGTTTTCATAGCTAGCTTAAGAGGATTTGATGAGGGATCTCATCCTTTCATTGAGGCTGATAAGGGAGTTATTCCAGTCTTTGGATTTATCCTTATTCTGCAACAGTTTCCTCGTTCTGCTGTAGAGTTTGTTTATGGCAGCAGACCACCTGATTGGCTTCCTTTTCATTGAGGAGAGCATCTTGGTTCTATTCGGTATGGCGAGATCCATGCATTTGTGTACGTGTTCATACAGTGCATTGGTGTATGATTTGGCAGTCATGCAACTATTCTCCATTTGCATGGGTGCCGTGAAGTTGGCCACTTCTGTTTTTAGGAGCCCAAAGTCAGCTTTGGAGAAGTTTTTCATGGCGTTTACCTTTGTGGGGGGTGGGGGGTGGGAAGGTGGGAGGGAGGTGGATTTCCAAGGTGATTAGTTTGTGGTCGGATCTAACCAGGGAGGAGTTGACTATCGGTGTAGAGCAACAATCTCCCATATTAGTAATGACCAGGTCAAGGATGTTGCTAACTCTAGTGGTGGTAAGAACAAGCTAGTCCAGGGACTTGGAATTAATGAATTCTAGGAAGTGTTTGGCATGTATATTGGTACATGAGAAGTTTTCCCAGTTAATGGAGGGGTAGTTGAAGTCGCCCAGTATGATAGTGCTAGGTTGGACCCTAAAATTCTCCAGGGTGCTTAGGAACATGGAGTGTAAGTCTTGGGCCATGGTTGGGGACCTATAGCAGGCTACAACCTCAATTGCTGTTTTACCCAATGTTAGCTGCACCTGAAGTATCTCTGATGCATTATGTTGGGCTACAAGTCTGGAGGTGTGTGCATCCTTCATGAATATGGAAACACCACTGCCTTTGGAGCTTCGGTCTAAGTTCTGGGGCCAAAAGGTGTGGAATGAGTTATAGCCTGGTAGTGCACGGGTACTTTCTGCTGCTTGAACAAGGTCTCTGTTACAGCACAAATGTCGATGTTCCCCATTTTAAGGAGTACTTCGAGCAAGTTCATTTTGAGA